>NC_133183.1:61267500-61330000 GCF_049306965.1 Danio rerio | reverse complement strand
TTATTTTTAAGACTGTGTGCATAAAATCTTAAAATACACTCTTCAAAATAAAGGCAAATGAACTTTCCATTCCTCAAAAATTTGTTTAAATTCTTTGGATGTTTAAAGAACCTTTATTTTTTAAGAGTGTGTGTTTGTAAAATCTGAAAACACACTCATAAAAATAACAGTAGGTAAATCCTCCATTCCACGAATGTAAATAAGCAAGTTTGGTTGATTAAAGTCTTCTTATTTCTATTCTTCGTTGACTAAATCGTTGTTTCTAGGAACCAAAAATAGTTATTCTAAGGCTTCAGTGAAGCAAAAAATATTTTTGATAGTGTGTACATAGCAAATGTGTTCTCTCTTGAGTTGGATAAGTCTTATATGACCCAAAGACGTGAATAACCTTCAATGGAAACATTCTTCGAACACTTGGCTTTATGCGCAATTTTATCATCAATCATTTACATATAAGTGACTATTTTGTTCTCTTATGCACATCGTTTATGAATCATTTGTGCAATATTCATTCTCCTTTAGATAAACACAAAACTAATCTGACATTTGGGGGCTCGTCCGGGATGCAACTTTTCCCGTCATATTAAAACTTTCGAGTATTTGGTGTAATCTCAGTTTCTCGCTATCTGTTTAAATACTTTTCCTTAAACTTTTTGTTGTGCGACTATCAAAGAGGAGACAAAGTGGCCAGAGTGTGGTTCAGTTTCTTTATTCTGTATTCAGAAGCCTGAGAACCTGTAACCATTGACTTCCATAGTAGGATAAACCAAAACTAATAGAAGTCAATGGTTACAGGTTATTCTTTTATGCCCAACATAAGAAAGAAACTCAAACAGGACAAGTAAAGGTGAGTAAATAATGACAGAATTGTCAGATTTGAGTGAACTATCCTTTTAAAAATAGTGCCATGAAAATAAAATACCGTAGAAGAACCATTGTTAGTTCCTTCAAAGATTCTTTCATATCAAATCCAGCCATAATCTAAAGTTATCAACATTTAAAAAGTATTTTTTTCTAATATAAAGAATCTTCTTGAGCGACCATTCACAACCTTTGATTTATTTTCTTTTTACAACCCATGCACATTGTTCATGAATTATTAGCACAAGATTCCTTCTTCCTTGGAGGTAAACGTAGCTAATCTGGAATTCGGGGGCTCGTCCGGGATGCAACTTCTCATATTACATTTAACTTGGCTTCCTGAATATTTGGTGAGATTTCAGTTTCTTTCGCTCTATTTAAATACTTTTTTTCTTAAACTTTTTGTTGTGCGACTAACAAAAGGAAGACGAAGCGGCCAGAATGTGATGGATTACCTTTTACCCACTTAACGCTTGACAGCCAAATGGCCAAGCGTGCGGATACCCTCTCCTTCTTCCTCTACTCCTCCTCTCCTTCTTCCTCCGGTCAGGACGGAGAGCACTTTTCCCTCAGGCCTCCTGTGGCGTAAATGATAGTTTCAGCTGTTGATGAGTTGCTGACACTCCAGCATTTGGTTACGTTTGTTGTTTTTTCCCTCCTAGGTGAAAATACAACCTGCACAAACAACTGGATTCCCTTAATATAGTGTTTTAAGTTTGTCTAAACACTGTTAAATGACTTGCAATGGGAAGATAAATATAAATCCGTATATATTTTCTATATTTTATAATCGAATTATGCCTATATTATGTAAACATATGTCAATGCTTATACTATCATAGTACCTTTCATTTCTTAATGAATTAAAGCAATGTAAACTATTTTTAATTGTAGTTAGGCAATGACAAATGTGTTTTTTTTTATATCTGTATAAACTCTCTGGCCACTTTATTAGGTACACCTTACTAGTACCGTGTTGGACCCACTTTTGACTTCAGAACTGCCCCAATCCTTCGTGGCACAGATTCAACAAGCTACTGGAAATATTCCTCAGAGATTTTGCTCCATATTGACATGATAGCATCACGCAGTTGCTGCTGATTTGTCGGCTGCACATCCATGATGCCAATCTCCCGTTCCACCACATCCCAAAGATGCTCTATTGGATTGAGGTCGGGTGACTGTGGAGGCCATTTGAGTACAGTGAACTCATTGTCATGTTCAAGAAACCAGTCTGAGATGATTTACGCTGACAAGGCGGATTATCCTACTCAGAAGATGAGTACACTGTTGTCATAAAGGGATGGACATGGTCAGCAACAATACTCAGGTAGGCTGTGGTGTTGACACAATGCTCAATTGGTACTAATGGACCCAAAGTGCGCCAAGAAAATATCCCCGACACCATTACACCACCATCACCAGCCTGAACCGCTGATCCAAGGCAGGATGGATCCATGCTTTCATGTTGTTGATGCCAAATTCTGACCCGACCATCCAAATGTGTTAGCAGAAATGGCGACTCATCAGAGCAGCAACATTTCTCCAATCTTCTATTGTCCAGTTTTGGTGAGCCTGTGTGAATTGTAGCCTCAGTTTCCTGTTCTTAGCTGACAGGAGCGGCACCCGGTGTGGTCTTCTGCTGCTGTAGCCCATCCGCCTCAAGGTTGGACCTGTTGTGTGTTCAGAGATGCTCTTCTGCAGACCTCGGTTGTAATGAGTGCTTATTTGAGTTACTGTTGCCTTTCTATCAGCTTGAACCAGTCTGGCCATTCTCCTCTGACCATCAACAAGGCATTTGCACCCACAGAACTGACACACACTGGATATTTCCTCTTTCTCAGACCATTCTCTGTAAACCCTAGAGATGGTTGTGCGTGAAAATCCCAGTAGATGAGCAGTTTCTGAAATACTCGGACCAGCCCGTCTGGCACCAACAACCATGCCACGTTCAAAGTCACTTAAATCCTCTTTCTTCCCCATTCTGATGCTCTGTTAAAACTGCAGCAGATCGTCTTGACCATGTCTACATGCCTAAATGCATTAAGTTGCTGCCATGTGATTGGCCGATTAGAAATTTACGTTAACGTGCAGTTGGACAGGTGTACCTAATAAAGTGGCCGGTGAGTGTATATCGTAGCAAAACAGACTCAACTCAGTGATGTTCACAAAGTGTCCTTTAAACGATTGCAGTGGTTAAAATAACACTGTTGCTGTGTTGATCTGCTTCTCTCATTGATGCGTTTCTTTTTTGACTCTCTTCCAGTTTTTGCCACATCATTCTCTCCTTCTCAGCCGTACTCGCTCAAACACGCGGAGCATCTAGAAGGAGATGAGTGAATAGTTTGGGGTGGAAACAATGCTTGTGATTCAGCAGGACTCGCTGATCTCATTCCTGCAGAGCATGTGCGTGTGTGTGTGTGTGTGTGTGTGCAGGGCCACATTTGCGTGTAGGCAAGCAGTGATTATGTTTGTACAAGCGTGGCCATTGTGAACAAATGCCATTAGCGTTCAAGTCCTGATGTGGGCTTTTAATTGACGCAGGCTAGCGTAAGTCATTGCAGATTAATGCTTGGAGATGTGTGGGTGTGGGTGTGTGTGTTTGTGCCATCGCGTGTGGTTGTGTGTGCGTCCGTTTATGTGTGTTTGTTTGTGCCTGTGTGTGCATTCCTGTGTGTTTGTGTCTGTGTGTGTGTGTTTGTATGTATGCTTGCACGTGCATTTACGTGTTTTTGTGTGTGTGTGGGCTTGTGTGTGCATGCGTGCGTGTTTGTGCATTTGCTTGTGTTTGAGTGTGTGCATTTGTTTGTGTGTGTGTATGTTTAGTTTTTGTGTATCTGTGTGTTTGCATGCTAGTGTGTGTGTTTGTCTTAGAATGCATGCGTGTGCGTTTGTATGTGTTTTTGCATGTGCATGCAAGTGTGTGTGTGTGTGTGCATTTGTGTGTTTGCTTGTGTTTGTGTGTTTGTGTCAGAGTGCATGTGTGTGCATTAGTATGTGTCTTTGCACGTGTATTTAAGTGGATGTGTGCTTGTGTGTTCATGAGTGTGCATTTGCTTGAGTGTGTGCGTTTGTGTGTGTGTGTGTATGTGTGTGTGTGTGTGTTTGTTTTTTGTGTATTTGTCTGTGTGTGTGCGTGTGCGTGTGTGTGTGTGTGTTAGTGTGTTTGAGTGCATGTGTGTTTTTGTGTACATGTGCATGCGTGTGTTTATTTTTGTTTGCGTGTGTGTGTGTGTGTTTGAATGTGCTTTTATTTGTGTTTGTGTATGATTATATGTGCATGCGTGTTTGGATTTGTGTGTGTGTGTGTGTGTGTGTTTGTGCATTTATGTGTGTGTGTGTGTGTTTCAGTTTGTGTATTTTCGTTTTTGTGTATGTGTATAAGTGTGTTTGTTGAGTAATTGCGTGGGTACATTTGTGTGTGTGTGGGCGCGTTTGGTTGTGTGTGTCCATGCATTTGCTTTTGTTTGCGTTTGCATGCTTCTGAATGTGTGTGTTTGTGCTTGTGTGTTTTGTGTGTGTGTTTGTGTACATATGCATGTGTTTGCATGCATTTGCATGTGTGTTTGTTTGTTTAGGTGTGTTAGTGTGCATGTTTGTGTGTGTGTGTTTGGATTTGTGTGTGTGTGTTTGTGTGTTTATTTGAATGGGTACATTTGCGTGTGTTTGTGTGTATGTTTGTGTCTGCGTGTTTATGCATGCATATGAGTGTGTTTGTGTGCGCGTGTGTGTGCGTGCATGTGTGTGTGTGTGCATGTATCTGTGTGTGCATGTATCTGTGTGTTTGGGTTTTTTGTGTGTGTTTACGAATGTGTTTGCTTTTCGCATTTGCTTGTGTGTTTGTATGTGCGTGTTTATTTGTTTGTGTGTGTGTGTGTGTGTTTGAGTGCATACCTGTGCATGTGTTTTGTTTGTTTGTGTTTAAGCATGTGTTTGCATGTTTGTGTGTGTGTTTGTGCGCATATGTCTGTGTGCGTGTGTGTGTGCATTTGTTTTTGTTTGTGTTTGTGTGTGTGTTTGTGTTTGAATATTTGTATTTGTGTGCGTGCATGTTTGTGCGTCAGCTTGTCTTTGTGTGCTTGCATGTGTGTGCGTGCGTGTGTGTTTGGGTATTGTGTGTGTGTGCTTGTGCGTCCGTGTACATACCTGTAATTGTGTTTGTTTGTGCATTTGTGTGCATTTGCATGTGTGTGTGTTGTTTGCGTTTATGCATGCGGTGTGTGTGTGTGTGTTTGCATGTGTGCTTATGTTTGTGCATGTGTATGCGCATGTATTTGTGTGTATTCGTTTTTTTGTGCGTGCACTTGTGTGTGTGTTTGTGCATGCGTTTGCGTGTGTGCATGTTTTCGCATTTGCTTGTATGTTGCTATGTGTGTGCTTGTGTGCGTCTTTGTGTGTGTGTGTGTTTGTGCGTTTGAGTGTGTATGTGTTTGCTTGCATGGTTTTGTTTGTATTTGTGTGTGTGTGTGTGTGTGTGTGTGTGTGTGTGTGTGTGTGTGTGTGTGTGTGTGTGCGCGCGCGTGTGTTTACTCTGTGTGCTGTTTCGTTTGGCGTCACACTGAACCCACACCTTCACTAATGATAAGTAATGGGCTGTTAGTGGGAATAATCAAGTTTGCTCACCAAATGACCTGACTAGGAGCATTCCAGTCACATTATGTGTAATTCCTCGTGACGGTGCACATTCCAGACTATCACACAGGCCAAATCTCCTTTCCTGATTACTTTATTTTTCTTGCGTTTGCCCGTTCCCTATCTTTCCCCTTCCATCTTTTCCTCTCGTTCTCTGTCATGAAAGGAAATCCCTATGCTCATTCTAGTCTTGTATTGCTTCCTGTCATTTCAGCATGTCACTCCCTCACCTCTCACTTTGACCATCAGCAAAAAAAACCTTCCCTTTAAGATTTACCCTAATTAACTTGATCTTCAGCGATGTCAATCTTCTTTTTTTTCCAGAGTAGCTTGAAGCAGGAAGGATAAAAATGCTATGTTTTTTCCAGCTGGGCTGCTTTTCCAAAAATATGAACTTTAAGCCAAGCTAATCTGCTCACAGAATCTGGAAGATTAGCCGCTTTGAGTTTCCAAAAGGAGAGACTGACTCACGATAGGGCGTTTCTTAGTTAGTTAAAGTAAAATTAGAGCTGCTTAATCAAAAGAAAAATGAGGAAAGGCTTGTGCGTTTTCGTTTGTGTTTATCGTCAACACTTCTCGACATGTTATTCCGCTATTTCAAACGCTAGCGATTTTCACTGGCGGAAGAGTATGCAAAATTCACTCCTTGACTTTAGATGGCACTTAATAAAAAACAGAAAGACCCCAGTGCACAGGGTGGCGCTACACAACTTTAAGCTTTTGACATCCGCTTGTAACACAGCTTCAGCTCCAGTGATGAAGAAATTTTTATTGTTCTCTAGTGCAGTGTTTCTCTACGGAACCCCGGAAGGGACGTAGTGCAGGAGAAAAAAATTGGCTGGGTGAAAGAAAAAAATGGGTGGGAGGAAAATATATTTTTTTAAAGTTTTTGCGTTCCCTCGCAAAGTTTTGCGTTATCTCGCAAAACTGTTTCTTCACAAACACTTCCTGTTCACTTCACTCACGTTAACCCTCCTGTTTTTGCCGAAATTCTCCCGTATTTTACCATTCTATCCCACTTTCTTTACATTACTGTGCGTCGATCGTCGCCTTTCATATGCTACCTGAACCAGTGAATGCATGTATAAGCGCTGACTGACAGACGCGCTCCGTACAATAAACTGGTCCCAGATCAGCGTCTGTATGCGCCATTTAAAGGGACACTTCTGCTATCAAACAAGTGAGTTTATTGTACGGAGTGCGTCTGTCAGTCAGCGCTTATACATGCATTCACTGGTTCAGAGGTTGCAAAGTGAAAGGCGACGATCAGCGCACAGATTTAATGTAAAGAAAGTGAGGTAAACCGTTAAAATATGGGAGAATTTTTCACATCTTTGCGAGATGATGCAAAACTTTGCGAGGGAACGCAAAACTTAGAAAAAAATATTTTCCTCCCACCCATTTTTTCCTTTCACCCATTTTTTTTTTCACCCAGCCAATTTTTTTCTCCTCCACTACGTCCCTTCCGGGGTTCCATAGTTTCTCAACTGGTGGGTCGCGGGAACATTTTCAGTGGGTCGCGGAGTGTGTGGTCAAAAAAACAACAACAAAAATTACATTTTTTACTTATTTTGCTTATATCGGACTTTTATTTTGAAATGCGTGCGCGACAACCCTACCGTTTGACATGTGAAATTTAATTATTGCAACAAATATGTCGAAGCTCAAGTACGACCCCCAATATGCAAAGTATGGTTATATAAATTGACAACAAAAAAGACTTAAAGGGCCATGAAACCCCCTCGTTTCAGCAGGGTGTTTTCACACCTCTACTTTCGAAAAAGTCAGAAAAGTGGGCGTGTCCAGCAAAGTGGGATGGTGTGGGAGTGTCTATTTGGCACGCGCGAGTTTCAGAGTCAAAATATACACACACACATACAGTAGAAAGTGATGGTGTTTAACCTACATGGACATCTGTAGCCGAATTATTTGCCAAATTATTAAATGTTGGACTTTAACTGCAGTTTGACTCTTTCATTCAGGGAATTCATTCATGTCCCTTCCGACAAACAAGATATTTGATTCGAGAAACTGCTCTAAGCGTGTATTTTCATGCAATGTTTGATACCGCACGGCGAATGAGAGAAAAAAACCCTCCGCTTTTCCCAGAAACTTAGATGCACTCGGCAGGTAGCGTCAGAAAGCCGCGTGTGTTATTCCGGTCACTAACTGCGGTGAAAACCCTACACGAGGTTAAAGTTTGGTTGTGGTGCTAACATGTTTACACTCGGTGCAATAGTTAACTTAGTTCGATACGAACAAACTGAATAAACAAACAGCACTGGTCGCTCAATTACCAAATCTGTAGAGACAGGACAATCACCAGCAACTAGAGCCGCGTCTTTATTAAGAGGAGACTACAAGCGAATCCGGATCTCAGCGTTTGCAGATGAGAATAGCTCTCAGGTAAACAATAATCCCCCTTAGACACGTAAGTTATTGTTGTTAAGCGTTACGTACACTGTTAATCCACACGTGAGTCTGAGCTCTCACAGAGAGAAAATGAAAACAAAACTTAACGGCAGCAAACTATAAAAGCAACACTTCACGCTTCTTTTGCCAACACAACGTGGCGTCTCTGTCGTCTAAACACTGTGACAGTAATGAATATTAATGAAGTTGCACAATAGAGCGTGCTGATTAGTTTGAACCAAGCCTTACTCATGCATTAATGCATCACACTGTAAGACGTAATAAGACTCACTCTGGCACAGACGTCCAGTCTGCACGCTGGAATACACGCTATTATGTCATGGCCGTGACGCAGCTTCAAAAATTCGTTTCAAACAGGAAGTACGAATTTGCTTGAAATAACGCAAAACAACCAATTTACACTTTTTAGGAAATATAGGTGTCCTAATAGTGTTTTTAGCAGTGTGGGACACATATACGACTGTCAACTGCTCAACACATGTGTTTTGGGGTTTCTTGACCCTTTAAAGCCTCAGTGTCATATATAGTGAGGTGCTCTCATAAGAGAGCATGAAAAAACATGTAGAAACCAGAAAACATGTTTTATTAACAGCATATGTCGTTTTTATTTTGTAATGTTTCTATAATTTGATACATTTTGTTAAATGACAGCAATAAAATAGTGTTTATTTGTAAGTCTTGGTGATTTTCTTATGTTTTATCTGTCACTACTTGTTTATGTTAACAAATAAATACAAATTAAGTATAATTCCTAAAATTGTATTATAGTTCCTAAAAATCTGGGTGGCAGCTTGATGACCATGTAAAAATGTGGGTCCCATGGCCAAACCAGTTGAGAACCCCTGCTCTAGTGCAATAAGCAGCTCCGCGTTCATATCGCCTCAGGGCCAGGACCGGATTAAGAACACATTCGGCTCTGGGGCTAAAACAAATCCAAGGGCTCCCCTTTTATTTATTTTTTTACCTCACAAAAGTGTTTATATCTTCATTTATATTTTCTTTTCGGCCTAGTGCCTTTATTAATCTGGGGTCGCCACAGCGGAATGAACCGCCAGTTTATGCAGCATATGTTTCACGCAGCGGATGCCCTTGTGTATGGAAACATCCATACACACTCATTCACATTCATATACTACAGACAAATAAGCCTACCCAATTCACCTGTACCGCATGTCTTTGGACTGTGGGGGGAAACCGGAGCACCCGGAGGAAACCCACGCAAACGCATGGAGAACATGCAAACTCCACACAGAAACAGCCGAGGCTCGAACCAGTGATCTTCTTGCTGTTAGGCGATAGCACTATACCTACTGTGCCACTGCGTCGCCAATTTATATGCTTCATTCGTGCCTAAATAAGACTACTCCTGCTCATCTTTTCTCCTTCCTTCATTCTTCGCTGCAGTGTTTTTGCTGGGGAAAGTTGATCCCTCTCTGGCCCCTGTTCCTGTCAGGATTAAGAGCCTGTTAGACACATGCGAAGCAGGAAATACCTTAACTAGACCCTACTGAGGTCACCATGGATACCAGCCCGAAAAAAAACCTGCCGCTACAGGCCTCTCGCTCTGCTTTATTAGCCCAGTTAATGGTACCGATGGGTGGAGCTACCACAGCAGAACTAGTCAAGAGGAAACCTGGCTTATGTTTGCATTTGCTTGTGGTTAAACATGTGCCAGTAATGAGCGCAGTAGTCTTGCTTTAGCAGTTGCAGACTTTTCAAAGAGACAGTTCACCCCAAAATGAAAATTGATATGTGGTTTTAAAGAGTTTCTTTCATCTCTTGAAGACAAACGAAGGTGCTTTGAAATAGGGCTGATCGATACTGGGAAAATATGCGTTATTGTTATATTTTAAATTCATTATGATGCAACTAACTTTTAAAAATGCTATTTTATCAGCAATTTAACAAAGTTATTTATCTAATGATGATACTAAAATAAACATTGAATATCATATAGGTAATATACACTCTTTTTCTGAGCTAATTAAGTAAAAAAAATAAACATTTAGACTTTAAAACTTAAAAGTTAAAGATATATTTAATGTATCACATCTAATTTTAAAATCTATTAGACTTTAAAACACCACGAAGAACTGAAAACATTGACAAAATTCTGATTCCTATTGGCTGTTGTGCTTTATTATTTAATGTGTGTGTGTGTATGTGTGTGTGTGTGTGTGTGTGTGTGTGTGTGTGTGTGTGTGTGTGTGTGTGTGTGTGTGTGTGTGTGTGTGTGTGTGTGTGTGTGTGTGTGTGTGTGTGTGTGTGTGTGTGTGTGTGTGTGTGTGTGTGTGTGTGTGTGTGTATTTTCAGCTCTGTTCACCTCACTGTATCTAATGAAGAGGTGGTGATGAATATAGTAAAGACCGACATTTGATTGGTCAGATTTGGATAAACAACCAATGCATAAATGAACTTATCGCACTTCTCTGCAATACAGATATTGCATATGCTTTCATTGCGATAATTTTTCAATATATTGCACTGCCTTAATTTGAAGATTGCTGGTTTCTGGCACCAAATAACTTCCATAATAGTCTATGGAAGTCAATGGTGACAGCTACAGATTTTGATCAACTATGCATTCATTTCACAAATGCTTTGCACAGAAAATATATTTAATTTATCGCACCTCTCTGCGATACGAATATTGCATATGCTAGTTTTTTAATATATTGTGCTGCCCTACTTCGAAGATTGCTGGTTACTGGCACTAATCGACTTTTATGTTATACTATGGAAATCCATTACTGACATCTACAGATTTACATAAACTATGCATTATCATACGGCACATCAAATATATTTAATTTATTGCATCTACCTGCGATGCGGATATTGCACATGCCATTATTTTGATGATTTTTTAATATATTTTGCAGCCCTACTTTGAAGATTGCTGGTTACTGGCACCCATCGACTTTCATTATATACTATGGAAGTTAATTGGTGACAGTTACAAATTTAGATAAACTATACATTCGCCACATAAAATATATTTAATTTATTGCACCTCTATGCAGTATAGATGTTGCATATACTATTATTGCGATAATGAGAATTTTTCGATATATTATGCAGCCATACTTTGATGATTGCTGGTTACTTGTACCAATCGACTTCCATAATATTCTATGGCAGTCAATTCGTGCCAGCTACAAATTTTGTTAAAGAACCAATGCATTCGCCACACAAATGCTTGGCACAATAAATTTATTTAGTTTATTGCTTTACATTATTGCAATAATGATCATTTTTCGATGAATTGTGCAGCCCTACTTTTACGATTGCTGCTTACTGGCACCAGTAGACTTCCATAATCTTCTACGGAAGTTCATTGGTGCCATCTACAGATTTAAATAAACTATGCATTCACCCACCATAAACATGCTTGGCATATAAAATATATTTAAATTATCACACCTCTCTGTGATATGGATATTGCATATCCTAATATTTTGATAATTTTTCACTATATAGTGTGTAGTCCTACTTTGAAGATTTTTGGTTACTGGCACCAATCGACTTCCATAATATTCTGTGGAAATCAATTCGTGCCAGCACTAGATTTAGATAAACTATGCATTCGCCACATACAATTATTTAATTTATCGCTCCTCTCTGCAATACGTGTATTGCATCTGCTATTATAGCAATAATTTTTCTAAATATCGTGCAGCCCTACTTTAAAGATTTCTGGTTAATGGAACCAACCAACATCCATAATATTGTACAGAAGTAAATTTGTGCCGGCTACAGATTTAGATAAGCTTTACGTTTGCCACATAAAGTATATTTATTTAACGCACCTCTCTGCGATGCGCATATTGCATATTCTATTATTGTGATAATGATCTTTTTTGATATATCATACAGCCCTACTTTGATGATTGCTGGCACCAACTGACTTCCATAATATTCTATGGAAGTCAATTCGTGCCAGCTACAGATTTACATAAACTATGCATTTGCCACATAAAATATATTTAATTTATCGCACCTCTCTGCGATACGGATATTGCATATGCTATTATTGTGATAATTTTACTATATTTTGAGCAGCCCTATTCTTAACTCTTTCCCTGCCAGTGTTTTTTTCTTTTCTTTTTCTTTTAGTTGCAATAATTTTTGATGATTATTTTAAAGCAAAATTTGACGACCCTCCAAATATTTTCTGCTAGCAATATGTACAATATTATACATTAAAGAAAAGCACCAAGCCTCTTCTTTTAATGAAAAACTTTTTAATGAAAAATTTAATGAAAAATTTAACTTTTTTTCTTATTCACGTGTTCATATTTTATCCACACTTGAATGCTGATAGGTTTAATCAAAATTTTCCAAATATAAAAAATATATAATAATATAAATATATAAATAAATAAATAAATTATAATATAAAATATTGATGACCATATTTCATTTTTTAGGTGAACTATCCCTTTAAATGTGCACTTTTTTTGCTGATATATATTTTTTTCTTTTGTCAATTTTGACATTTATACTTCGAAGTCACATTTAGTTGCCAGGTCTTTCTACCATTGTGTCGCAGTAGAATATAGGCCACGCATTGTTTCTTTAGATTTACTCACATTTCAAAACAATAGTGCAAATGTCTTCTTCAGCTAGAGGCATTTCATGGAAATTTGACCTTTTTTTTCTCTAAACAATCAAGTCCTTCTGCATCTTTTACAGGAAGCCATTAGGTAACACTCAGATCCCTGGGGGCAACTCAAATGCATTATTACTGAATGGAAATTAATTCAATTACCATTTGAATACGTGGCAGTCATCATTTGTTTTGTAAATGTGAAAATCTCGCCTCGGCTTACTGTTAGTACAAATTAGCATATGATGTCAGTATGTGCTTCTTAGCAAAATTAGTGTGTTTAGTTAACCCTTATGTGCTGTTCATCCACTCTGGAGTGATTTTTATTCTTAATTTGGCCGCTATGTTTCAACAAATAGAATGATTTTTGCTGACAGATCTTATTTTGACACATATTTTGGGGAAATTCTTTAAAAATTAGTTTTTAAAAGTAAACAACATACACTCTGGGCAAATTGACTACCTTTTCGTTATGTTCGGGACAGTTTTTGCCCGATTGGCTTGATTGAATCTTGCTTTAACTGCACATCAGCGGTGAGCAAGAGGTAGGGCGGCAGAGTAAAATGACAGCAGTGAAGTGCGCCAGACAAACACAAGCTGTGTGAAAATACTGCAAAAAGACACTTACCTACACTAACAGAAGAACGAATATGACGCACAGAAACCGTCAGCACAGTTTAAAACTACCATCACAGACGTTTATACGCTAAAAAACTATTAATAATCCAAACCACGTGGAGCAGTTACAGAAGCAACTATTAGATTATGTTTACCGTCTCCTTTTCAAATTAGTTTATGCATATTTTACTAATTTGCTTGCTTTTAAATATTTAAAAATGTTCAAGGTTATCTCTTTAGTGTATCACACTGATGCTTATACTAATTAATTATACAAGTAATATTAATTATTCACCCTTATAATCATGTTCAACTCCTGTTTAAATAGCATTGTAGTTATGGCAGAAAATGTAATATTTAGCTAAAAATGTGCAGCATTTAAGAAAAAAATCTTCACTTTAAAATAGTTTTAAATAATTTTGTTAAAAAATCACGACTGAATCGTGAGATTAGTGTCTTGAATTACATCTAATCATCAGCCAGGTGAATTTATTTCTGCACACACACACTATAAACTGCTGTTTTACTCCACAGAACTCCATATACAAGCCAAAAATGTTTTTGCACAAGCCTATCTAAAGGGTTAATGTTGCCAACTGATGACCGTCAGTGAAAATGACACTGTTTACCTCTTCTCAACAGGGAAAACCACCAACAATCAAGAATGCATGATTATATGGTGTCATGTCTTTGCAATCAAAAAATGTCAGTATAATGGAAGCCAATGGGGCAAAAACAGACCCCAACATACTGAAAGGGGAGTCGATTTACCAAGAGTGTACTGTTGACTTTTTGTTTTTTTTTTATTTTCAAAACATTTTCCCAAAACAAGATTTGTCAGCAAAAATCATTTATATTAACCAGGATAATTCACCAGTACATACCCCACAAGACTTAAAGAGTGAAGATCCAGCTTCTCGAAGGTGCAGACGAATGACATGATGTTGATGGACATTGAATCAGCGTAACAATATTTAAACTGGGCTGGTTGTCAGGGGAGACGGGTTGGGCGCAGGTGCTGCTGTCTGAGACAGTGCCCCCAACCCTGCATCCCATAATCACATTTGAGCTCTATCTCAGGATTGGCCTGACAATTGGCCCTCGACTAATTCAAACTTCGATTAGATTTGGCAGTGATTGAGATGGCTTCTTTCATTGGCGCTCCAAGGCACTTTGCTATATGTAAGATGCAAGACTTTTACAGCCTTCTGGAACTTTTTTAAACAGGAAGTTAGAAAGATGAACTTTGATTTGTTGTGAGATTGTTCATATATGGATAATTCACCCAAAAATAATGCTTTCTGTTTATTACTCACCCTCAACTCATTCTAGATGTAGGTGATTTTAGAAAAATCTTAAGTTTATAGGTGACTCCACCCATTGACTTCCATTATATGGATACCAGAGGACTCAGTCCTTACAGTCTGAACTCTGAGTACAGAAGAATAGACTGTAAACGTTGTCTTCTGGCGTCCATATAATCAGTCAAATTGAAAAAAAGAAATAAAAAAATTGTAAATTCATTCATTCATTTTCTTTTTGGCTTAGTCCCTTCATTAATCCGGGGTCGCCACAGCGGAATGAACCGCCAACTTATCCAGCACGTTTTTACACAGCGGATTTATGATGTACAAAGGGAGAAGGTCAATCAAAGTGGATGGTTGCTTCTCACTCAGGGCTGTTTATGCTAATGAGGGAGAGATGGCCACTAGTGGGCGGGGCTTTCCCACTCTGAAACGTACAAAGGGAGAATGTCAATCAAAGTGGATGGTTGCTTCTCACTCAGGGCTGTGTATTCTTTTGAGGGAGAGATGGTGATTAATGGGCGGGGCTTTCTCACTCTTGACACATGCAAAGAGGAATGTCAATCAAAGTGGACCGCTGCTTTTCACTGAGGGCTGTTTATGCTAACAAAGGAGAGATGGTCACTAGTGGGCGGGGCTTTCCCACTTGAATGACACGTACAAAGGGAGAATGTCAATCAAATTAGACTGCTGCTTCTCACTCGGGACTGTTTATGCCAATGACGGAGAGATGGTCACTAGTGGGCGGGGCTTTCCCCCTCTGATGACACCTACAAAGGGAGAAAGTCAATCAAAGTGGTCGGCAGCTTCTCACTGAGGGCTGTTTATGCTAATTAGGGAGAGATGGCCACTAGTGGGCGGGGCTTTCCCACTCTGAAACGTACAAAGGGAGAATGTCAATCAAAGTGGATGGTTGCTTCTCACTCAGGGCTGTGTATTCTTTTGAGGGAGAGATGGTGATTAATGGGCGGGGCTTTCTCACTCTGACACATGCAGAGAGGAATGTCAATCAAACTGGACCGCTGCTTCTCACTGAGGGCTGTTTATGCTAACAAAGGAGAGATGGTCACTAGTGGGCGGGGCTTTCCCACTTGAATGACACGTACAAAGGGAGAATGTCAATCAAATTAGACTCCTGCTTCTCACTCGGGACTGTTTATGCCAATGACGGAGAGATGGTCACTAGTGGGCGGGGCTTTCCCCCTCTGATGTAACCTACAAAGGGAGAAAGTCAATCAAAGTGGTCGGCAGCTTCTCACTGAGGGCTGTTTATGCTAATTAGGGAGAGATGGCCACTAGTGGGCGGGGCTTTCCCACTCTGAAACGTACAAAGGGAGAATGTCAATCAAAGTGGATGGTTGCTTCTCACTCAGGGCTTTGTATTCTTTTGAGGGAGAGATGGTGATTAATGGGCGGGGCTTTCTCACTCTGACACATGCAGAGAGGAATGTCAATCAAACTGGACCGCTGCTTCTCACTGAGGGCTGTTTATGCTAACAAAGGAGAGATGGTCACTAGTGGGCGGGGCTTTTCCACTCGAATGACACGTACAAAGGGAGAATGTCAATCAAATTAGACTCCTGCTTCTCACTCAGGGCTGTTTATGCTAATGAGGAAGAGATGGTCACTAATGGGTGGGGCTTTCATTCAAAGTGTTTCTGCAGACTGTTTTAATCACGTGTGAATATAAAGAATAGAATTAATTTTTACGATTAGAGACTGGATATATTTACACACTTTTTCCCACAGAACTGTTTAAACCCCTTATAAAAGCGAATTTTGCATATTAGGTCTACTTATAATCCTGTAGAAATGGATCATTTGGATTGCTGTGGTTTTAACCACTTTAATTTCTTATATCCTGATATAGCCCCGGCTGAGCCCACATCGTACACTCTGGATTCAGGAGAGAAACTGGAGCTGTCCTGTAAAGCTAAAGAGGACACACAGAAAGTGACCTGGACCAAGGACCTCGTTCCACTGGTTGACGGAGAACACACACGCCTGCGCAACGATCAGATGGAGATCGAGAAAGTAGAGCCGACCGACTCTGGTCTGTATGCTTGCTTTGCTCAGGGACTCAACAGCAACCATACAGAATACTTCAATATCAGTGTTACAGGTGAGAATGCAACTGAATACACAATACATCACAAAATTATCATTATCGCGATAAAAGTACATGCAATAGAAGTATCGCACTCTTGTGTGATCAAATACATTTATTTTATGCATTGGTTGTTGATTGACCAATCAGGTAAGGCCTTACTGTATTTAGCCCCGCCTCCCACGTAGTTGCTGTTCTGCTAATGGCTGAAGCTGAACCCAGAGCTGAGCTATAAAGACTAATAGGTGGAGTCTAGATGAAAAACAGCCAATCAGAGTCAGAATATCTGCTGAGGTTTTCACTCTCTTATAATGTTTTCATGTTTGACACAGTTTTTGAGATTAATTAAATCTGAAAAAATATATTTTTTCTTGTTTAATATCATTATATAAATTATTTAAAAACTAACCTAATTAAAATAGAATTATTATTTTATGGAAAGTATCGTAAGAAATGTCATTATCACAATACTCAACAACAATATATATCGCATATGGTGTATTTTTCCAGTATCATGCAGCCCTAATACATGCTGATTAATGACTTGATGATTTTCTTATTGAAGAAAAGTGAACTGAACTTTCTTTATTGACCGAAATGAATTGATTTCTTCCAGATGAAGAAGACGAGGTGGATTCTTCCTCAGAGGAGGCCAAGCTATCAAATGACCAAAATCTTCGTGAGTTGCTTTCCTTTCTTAAAAATGCTATGGAAGTCAATTGTAAAAATAATACTGTCAAAGTCAGTGATAGAAAAAAAATACTATGGCAGTCAGTGGTAGAAAGAAAAAGAAAAAAAAATGCAATGGAAGTCAATGGTAGTAAGAAGAAACTAATTACTATGGAGGACAATGGTTGCTTTCCTTTTCTATGTTGCCCGAAACTCTGTATCTGTTCCATACAAAGGTATTCGGATCATCTTTTAAAAGGGTAGCTCATTAAAAATGAAATATTCCTCATTGTTTACTCTCCCTATGTGTTTTTAAACTTTTATAAGTTTCTTTCTTCTGTTGAACACAAAAGAAGATATTTTAAAGAATGCTGGAACACATTGACTTCAATCGTAGGAAAAACAAATTACTATAGATGTCAATGGTAAAAAAGGGGGAAAAAATCGCAATGGAAGTCAATTGCAGAAACAAAAATATGATGGAACCCAGCAGTAAAAGGAAAAAAATTATATGGAAGTCAATGGCAGAAGGAACAAATACTATGGAAAGCATTGGCAGAAGGATAAAATACTATTGAAGTCAATGAAAGAAGGAAAAATACTAAGGAAGTAAATGGTAAAAAGGAAAACTTGACAATGTAAGTCAATTGTAGAAACAAAAATACTATGGAACCCAGTAGTCGAAAGAAAAAAATACTATGAAAGTCAATGGCAGAAGGAAAATATACCATGGAAGTCAATGGCAGGAGGAAAATATACTATGGAAGTCAATGGTAGAAGGATAAAATACTATGGAAGTCAATGGCAGGAGGAAAATATACTATGGAAGTCAATAGCAGAAGGATAAAATACTATGGAAGTCAATGACAGAAGGATAAAATACTATGGAAGTCAATGGCAGAAGGATAAAATACTATGGAAGTCAATGATAGAAGGATAAAATACTATGGAAGTCAATGACAGAAGGATAAAATACTATGGAAGTCAATGGCAGAAGGATAAAATACTATGGAAGTCAATGATGGAAGGAAAACTTGACAATGGAAGTCAATGGCAGAAGAATAAAATACTACGAAAGTCAAAGGTAGGAGGAAAACTTGACAATGGAAGTCAGTGATAGAAAAAAAACAAAAAAATACTATGAAACCCTATGGTAGAAACAAAAAATACTATTGAAGTCAATGATAAAAACAAAAAGATACTATGGAAGTCAGTGGTAGAAAGAAAAAAAATTCTATGGAAGTCAATGGTAGAAAGAATCTAAAAGATGTTTTAAACAAATGAATTGAATTTCCATTTTAGGGTGAAACGGTCCCCTTAAAGCAGGAGTTCTAACAGGAAATGGTGCACGTTTTTGTCTTAAAAACCACAGCCGTCTTGTGGAATGTGCGGAGCTTTTGTTCATTAGACTGAACGTTTTCATTTCTTTTGATGGATTATTGTTTGAGTCCCAAGGGCACGATCACAGCCAACACCCTAATCCTGCACACTTTGGTCTACAGTCACCTTAATACAGTCACTCTCAAAGAATGTACCTTTATTTTGTTAGATCTCTGCTCTGAGACGGTCACTGCCCTGGTGTAGATCATATTTAGCTTTTCTTCATCTTCTATTTGTTTCCCAGCGATGGCACTTGTCTGGACTCAACATGATAAGATGGAGAAGATTGCTGGGTCAAATATGGACAAACCCAAGCGTTGGGTTAAAGTTTGTCCTTTAAATTTAATTGGAAAAAATTAGCCCAGTGTTGAGTTTGTCCGTATTTGATCCAACATACTGTAATGTTGACCCAACAACAACCCAACATTTTTAAGATAAATTTTTAGAGTATGTTTAGCATTAAACTTAGAGTTAGCATTAAATTAGCATTAGCTGGTTTAGCATTAGCAAGCAAAAGCATTAAATTCATTGAAACTAGTACAGTGTTTTTAATGAACACCGTAAAAAGTGACAATATGCACAATGTTTTCATTTAAATATCCCAAAACCACTAGAATAGTGTTATTTATTTTGCTAACGGATGTACTTATATTATTCTAAATGTTTCGACGAATGTCCAAATCTAAAGAAATAAGCCGTTTTAGCTAGCACATTTGTTTGTTGTAAATACACGCCCTCTAGTGGTGACAATTACATACTGTGCTTTTAATTCCTCTTTAAATTCCATATAAAAAGAGATGCTTAAATTTTTTAACAACTTCACTATATATATATAGTAGTGAAAATTACATACTGTGCTTTTAATTCCTCTTTAAATTCCATATAAAAAAGATGCTTGAATTGTTTGAACAACTTCACTATCTTACATCCCTGGCTGAGACGTGATATAGTTCAAATTACAGTTTATAGATATATATATTTCAGCTTTAATGGGTAGGACAGTGGAGTTTATCGAACCAGGACTCAAACTCGGGTCTCTGTATTAACCACTAGGCTGTTGGCGCCAACACATTGTAACATATTTTTGATATCCATTGTTTTATGTTTTTTTCTCACTGATTTCACCCGTCTGGATTCAATCTGATAAGATGGAGAAGAGTGTTGGGTTAAATATGGACAAACCCAACCATTGTGTTAAAATTGTAATTAAAATTTAAATGGAAAAAAAACAACAACATTGAGTTTGTCCGTATTTGACTTAAGATTGGGTTACTAAAACCCAGCATTTTAGTGATAAGAGTATGTTTAGTATTAAATGTAGGGTTAGGGTTAGCATTAGCCAATTTACCATTAGCAAAAAGCATTAGCAAACAAACAAACATTAAATTTATTGAAAGTATTTTGACTGATTAGCTAGAGCAATGAACGCTATTAAAGGCATATTACGTATGTAGTTTTTAATTATAATATCCTAAAACTGCTAGAACAGTGTTATATATTTTGCTGGCGTATGTACTTACATTATTATAAATGTTTAAATGCAAAGAAATAAGACGTTTTAGCTAGCGCATTTGGTTGTTGTGAACACACGCCCTCTAGGGGTGAAAATCACATACTGTGCCTTTAAATTCAGTAGAAAGACTGATGTTTGAAATGTTTGAACAACTTCACTATCTTACATCCCTGATATAGTTGATATTGTGGATTTGTTTTCCTTTTCTTTATCTTCTTTCTATCTGTCCCTCAGCGATGGCCCCCGTCTGGGCTCAACCTGATAAGATGGAGAAGAAGCTACATGCGGTTCCTGCCAGTAAAACCGTGAAGTTTCGTTGCCAGGCCAATGGAAATCCTACACCGACGCTCAAGTGGCTTAAAAACGGCAAAGAGTTTAAGAGAGACCAGCGAATAGGAGGCTTCAAGGTAAGCAGACTATTCATTCAATTTAGTCAGCGAACTTTAGAAAAATTCTGGAATGCTTGTATTAAGGGTGTCACGATCCTCCAAATCCTCGATTCGATTACATTTTCGATTCTAAAGTCACGATTCGATTTTAGATTATGAATAATGAATGAATTAATAACGAATTAATTATTTCTAGCCTACTGTTTAAACTACCTGACTTGCATGGTCTTTGTTTTACCCATAAATAAATCATACAGTAAATGAATAAAGGCAAGTTACACACATAATTACCACCTGTCAATCACTTTTTCTGCGGGACTCGTGAATAGGCAGTGATCTGTGTCGTTATAATGGCGTCGGTAAAAAAGACGCACAACCAACAGGAACCAGCCAACAATATCTGAGGTGTTCGCTAAAATGACTAAGTACTAGTGTGAAAGTAAAAGATGGAAGCAGTCTACTGACCCGCTGACCGCCTTGACCCGCTGTCTCGAGCTCATGACATTGTGTGTGCGTGTGTGAATGAGTGTGTGTGGTCACGTGATGTGCGTTTTCAGCGGTAGTGAGGAAGGAGGGCTGCTCAGAAATGCTATACGCCAGTGTGGATGTGGATCGTCGTCGTTCTAAAATGCCATTTAAAAACAAAGACATATTACTGTAAACACGGCCTGAGTGTGTACTTTTCGCGAGCGGATTTGCAACGGGTGCGGGGCGGAGGATCGCGATGCGCCCATCGTCAATCATCCCAACCGTAATACGGACATAGCAGAGCTTGCAAACTGTGTTTTTTTTGTTAACAATACGAACGTTGTCAACATAACTCACTGAAAATCCAAAATGCTTCCACACCGGCGACTTCATTGAAAGAGGAGAGGGTTTAAGTTCTGTCGACGGGTCTCCTGCTTCTGCAGTTTAACAAGCACTTCAACAAGCCTGTTTTTTTCCCGCTTCGCAAGCCAAGCTGACGTGACATGGGGGCGTGGCAGCATCGACGATTCTATTTTTTGATTCGATAATCGAAGTTGAGCATAAATTTCGATAATCGAAATCGTGACACCCCTGGCTTGTATGGAAGTTCAATCGATCAAAAACTCTAAGTTAAATCAGAAATCCAGTTACAATATATCTGCCTTCAATGCAAGCAGTGTTGGTTTAGATACTTGAAAAAGTAGTTAATTACTAGTTACTTCAAAATAATTGTGCTTAAAAGTACTTTTCTAATTACTTTGTCTTTAAAGTAACTGAATGGGGTATATGCACACAGACGTTTAATTTCCGTCAGCCAGCCCCAGGGCTTCCAGTTAATTGTCATTCCTCACAAAATCACTGTGTTTAAGATCTGCTTTCTTTAAAAATCAGCGATCTTCACTGCCTGGCTGAGATACGATATAAAGTGGTTATCAGACCAAACAAGCAGCACTGCATTCAATTATATTTTTCCACGCCACGTCTTTGAAATATGGAAATTAATTTTACCCCAGTATTTAAATTTTTTAAGATTTATTTTTCACCTTTTTGCTTTTATCAGATAAGACAGTATTGAGACAGGAAGCAAATTTGAAGAGAGAGAGAGAGGGGGTGGGGTAGGGAAATGGCCTCGAGCCTGGATTCGAACTCGGGATGCCCTGACGTGCTACTGCACCATAAGTCAGTGCGCTAACCACTAGGCTATTGCGCCAACTTACCCCAGTATTTTCTACGCTAACCTTCTGCTAAATGATAAATGATCTTTCATCTCTTTTTGAGCTTTAGCAACCAAATGCATGCTTAAATCTATTTAATTGATTATATTTGAATTACCTTACAGCATCGATGCTGTAAAAGGAACCCTATGAAATTGAAAATAGTCACATTGAGCTTTCGCCTGAAGTTTATCACTGGCTGAAAAACACTAGCTGTGCATATAGCCCATTAATCAATTAGTAATTTAATTACTTGACTCAGTACTTAATCTACTACTAAATTCAGTACAAAATCCTTATAAATCCCAATGTGTAGAAAATAGAAATTAAACACTTTTAAATCTTTGAATTTGAGTCAAATATTATCTTTTTTTTTTTAAATTAACACTTAAGGCTCCTACACACCGGGACGCTTTTCGTTTGCGTTTATCGTCAGCGTTTTACGAGACGTTTTTCCGCATTCAAACCTAAGCACTTTTCACTGGCGTCAAGCTGAAGAGTGTGCAAAATCACTCTTTTGACGTTAGATGGCGCTACATAACTTTAACCTTCTGACACCTGCTTATAACACATAAGAGGAGGAGAGGAAGTTCATACGATTGTTGATAAAGTTACTGGTGACTTGAACAAGCATGGATTATTCAAGCAGCAGCTCTAGCGATTATTGTAAAGAAATGATTATTGTTCACAGAGCAATAAGCAGCTCCACGTTCATATCGCCTCTGGGCGTCGTCTTCAATGTGCGCTCGCGTTGACAGTTTTGCGCTTGAGCGCCTCCAAGTGCTGTTTACTGTAACTTCAGCAGCTCCGTGGTCGTGAACAAAAGTGCCGATCTGATTGGTGGAGAAGGTTTTGACGCGGCGCGGCAAAACAAAAAAACGAGCATGAGGCGTTTTTTTTTAAATGACGCTTTTGCGCCTGGCGTTTTGCGCGTTGGTGTGCACATTGACGTCGCGAGGCGTTAAACGTCGACAGAAAACGCAGACAAAAAAAAATCTCGGTGTGCACTGGCCTTTACATTTTTAAAAAAACGAAATCTATCAAAACATTTCAAATTAAACGCAACATTATTTCATACATTCCAAATGTAGGCGTTCATTTCTTGCTCATTTCATAGTTTCTGCAGTTGTCGGACAAATCTAACCTTCTTTAGTGGAATAATTGGGTTATCATGCAAAACCTTACTCTGCTTCTCATAAACAGATTTCTGAATGCATTCTTTGTATGCGAGTGTATTGATTAATGTGACCTCCTTTAGTTGAAGAATAGATTAATTCTGCAAAATATGTTCGAATAACAAACAGAAATACAGTTCCTCCGCCTCTCTAAATTGATTAAAGTACAACTATATAGACTGACTTTATATAGATTGATAGATAAAACTATATACTAGATAGCCTATATAGACAGACTTATTTAAATGGTTGTGTGTATTTACAGTATTTAAATCAAGTACAAGTAACTGCAATTAAAAAATTCAAAGAAATCCCTTACTTTACCTATTCAGCGAACTAATAATTATTTAATTACTGTAATTACTAATTACTGTAAATACCTAATTTCACCCATCCCTGAAAGCATGTATGCTTGTAGCAAGTAGCGTTGTGAAAGTAGCCTAAAGGACATTTAGTGGACACATGTTAAACCAATCAGCTTGCGGTAAACATCTTGAAGCTGAACTTCTTTTTGCTGGTGAGCTTCTGTGGTTTGGAGGTTAAAAGGGCACCTCCTGCACGACGGATCTGTCTACCAGACACCTTTACTTTTGCAGGACAGGGTCCGGGACTAAATGTCCTTCATGCTAATTTCAAAACCGGACTACTTGTGCATACAGGGATGGGTGAAATTAGATAATTACTGTAATTTGTAATTATTTTTTCGCTGATTACATACAGGGGGATTACTTTATAATTTTCAGGTCATTCAATTACAGTTACTTATACTTGATTTAGGGCGGCACAGTGGGTAGCCTTATAGCAAGAAGATCGCTGGTTCGAGCCTCGTCTAGCTCAGTTGGCATTTCTGTGTGGAGTTTGCATGTTCTCCCCGTGTTGGCGTGGGTTTCCTCCGGGTGTCCCCAAAAGTCTGAACACATTCGCTATAGGGGAATTAGGTAAGCTAAATTGTCCGTAGTGAGTGCGTGTGTGTAAATGAGTGTATGGGTGTTTCCCAGGGATGGGTTGCAGCTGGAAGGGCATCAGCTGCATAAAACATGCTTGATATAAGTTGGTGGTTCATTCTGCAGTGGCGGCCCCAGATTAATAAAGCCGAAAAGAAAATGAATGCATGAATATACTTGATTTAAATACACACAACTACAGTATATAAATTAGTCTGTCTATATTTATCAATCTATATAAAGTCAGTCTATATAGTTCTACTTTAATCTACTTTAATAGAGGCGGAGGAACTGTATTTTGGCTTGTTATTCAAATATATTTTGAAGGATAAATCTATTCTTCAACTAAAGGAGGTCACATTAATCAATACAGTCGTATATGTTTAAGAAACAAGAATTGATTCAGAACTTTCTGACAATATTAGGTATAAATTCAGAGAAGCAGAGTAATTTTTTGCATGATAACCCAATTATTCCACTAAAGAAGGTTAGATTTGTCCGACAACTGCAGAAAGAAACTATGAAATGAGCAAGAAATGACGTAACAAATTAGTTAATAGAAAAAAAAAATCTTCTTTCTGTTAAACGGGCTAACAAATTCGTTTTCAGCTGTACGTCATATACGTGGAGCGCATAAAATGTGTTCAGTAGCAGTTCATGACTTTATATTTTCGCTTGTGTTTCTGTTTGACATCCTAGTTCTGTATATAGACTACTTATTGATGCTTTCAATATTATTATACACTCACCGGCCACTTTATTAGGTACACCTGTCCAACTGCTCGTTAACTCACATTTCCTATCAGCCAATCACATGGCGGCAACTCAATGCATTTAGGCATGTAGACATGGTCAAGACGACCTGCTGCAGTTTAAACCAAGCATCAGAATGGGGAAGAAAGGTGATTTAAGTGACTTACCTCGACATTTGTATGGTCGGGTCAGAATTTGGCATTAACAACATGAAAGCATGGATCCATCCTGCCTTGTATCAACAGTTCAGGCTGGTGTTGGTGTAAGGGTTTGGTGGATATTTACTTGACACACTTTGGGCTCATTAGTACCAATTGAGCATCGTAGCCACAGCCTACCTGAGTATTGTTGCTGACCATGTCCATCCCTTAATGAGCACAGTGTCTCCATCTTCTGATGGCTACTTCCAGCAGGATAATGCACCATGTCATAAAGCGTGAATCATCTCAGACTGGTTTCTTGAACATGGCAATGAGTTCACTGTACTCAAATGGCCTCCACAGTCACCAGAGCTCAATCCAATAGAGCACCTTTGGGATGTGGTGGAACGGGAGATTCACATCATGGATGGGCAGCTGATAAATCTGCAGCAACTGCATGATGCTATCATGTCATTATGAAGCAAAATCTCTGAGGAATTTTTCCAGTAGCTTGTTGAATCTCTGCCACGAAGGGTTAAGGCGGTTCTGAAGGCAAAATGGGGTCCAACCCAGTACTAGTAAGGTGTACCTAATAAAGTGGCCGGTGAGTATATACATGCTTTTTTTTTTAAGTTTATAAAATAAAAAGCTTCTAGAAACAACGTTTAGATATTTCGCATAAATAAAAATTTTGAGATAAAAATTTTTCTATTCTATAATAGAAAAATCCTATTCGTAAATATGTAAATTCAAATTTCAATTCGTAAATTCAAAATACAATTCGTCTATGCGCAAATCCAATTCGTAAATCTGCAAATTCAATTTGTAAATTCGAAATCCAATTCATAAATTTAAAACACTATTCGTAAATGCGCAAATCTAATTCGTAAATACAAAACACAATTTGTAAATGCGCAAATTCGATTAGTTTATCTGCAAATTCCATTTGTAAATTCAAAATCCAATTCGTAAATTCAATACACAATTCGTGAATGCGCAAATCCAATTCGTAAATATGTAAATTCAAAATTCAATTCGTATATTCAAAACCCAATTCGTAAATGCGAAAATCCAATTCGTAAATCTGCGAATTCAATTTGTAAATTCAAAACACAATTCCTAAATGCACAAATCCAATTCGTATATTCAAAATACAATTCGTCTATGCGCAAATCCAATTCGTAAATCTGCAAATTCAATTTGTAAATTCGAAATCCAATTCATAAATTTAAAACACTATTCGTAAATGCGCAAATCTAATTCGTAAATACAAAACACAATTTCTAAATCCGCAAATCCGATTTGTTTATCTGCAAATTCAATTTGTAAATTCAAGATCCAATTCTTAAATTCAATACACAATTAGTAAATACGCAAATCCAATTCATAAATTCAAACACAATTCGTAAATGCGCAAATCCAATTCGTAAATTCATGAAAAAACATTTTTCAATCATATTTTGTTGTTCTTTCTGCTGCATGGCATTAAAATGATCTTCTCCCGCTGCTGTCATTGTGGACCTGTGTTTCTCATCAAGGTGTGCTCCAGCTGGGAGACATTAGTCCTCTTCCTCTCCTCACCGCATACACACTTTACCATCTGGAGTGTGTTTGAGGCCACTGCACTGCATACACACACACATGCATACATGCACGAAGAGTAACATGCGCACCGACATACAAACTTCCTTTTTGGAACTTGTTGTGTTTATTGTTTTAGCGTGCACACAGACTGGATAGCATATCTTAGCGATAGCCAGGCGTGCGTTAATGCAGCCAAACGTGTCTTCGAGCTCCAGTGAGTGTGAAGGGCTTCCGTCGGGACCCCAGCAGATTTTTTGAGTAAGTTTTAGCTCCCCCAAAGCACTTCTCCCAGTCTCTCGTGGTTTCTTTTGTTTAACGAGTCTGGCACGATTGTTCATTTACATTAAGCGTTTGTGAAGAGGAAGTCAGGCAGACTGTGCGTGTGTATGTGTGCTCACATCTGGGGTTCTGTAGGCCGAGAAGCCATAACCTCTTATTCATTTTGTTCATATGATCAAGCCACAGTAACAAAGCCGTGAGGTTACCGCAGGCTCTTTCTGCTGGACTTTTATAGGTTTCATTTACCTCAAAAAGTTGAAAATCCTGTTTTCATTTACTTGCCTTGTCACTCTCGACAAAATCCCTTTAAGGCAAGTAACTCAGCGGCCATCTTTAAAATGCCTCTCGGGCAGTATGCTCGGGTCCTAGATATTTAGACAGTAGAGCAGTTTGAGGGATGTAAACAAAAACAGTTATCCCAATGTATTTCCTGTTTGACTTTTTTAATTTCTATAGCTTCCGACAATCCATAAGAGCCACATATTGAATGTGTTATGTTATCTGTCTTTGCATTAAGTTATGATCGAATTGCCTCTTGTTGTACGTATGAAATAGTTTGATAACAAGCAGGAAATGTTTATGGGCCAATGACATGACCACATTGAAATGGTCTATAGAGCCGCCATTTTAGTAAGGGGCGGCGCTTTTTTAAAATGAATGTGGGACCAATGTGTAGTGGAGAACTGGCCATTAGCAGCCATAGGTATATATACACATGATTTTCTGGTGGTCAGTATGCAAATATTTTTTTAATTGACGAATGTTATAATTTTACATCACTTTTCTATATTGATGGATAAGTTGACCGCATGGGCATTACCGACGAAGAGTGTGTATTTGTGTGCATGGAAATGTATTATCTTCTGTCCTGTGAATACTGTACCAATATGGCGGTGGTATTAAATGGGCCCAGATTAGTCTCAAAAATTGTGCATTTACAATTCACAATTCACATTTTAAAAAATTGAATTCGTAAATTGAAAACGCAATTTGTAAATTTAAAATACAATTTGTTATTTAAAACACAATTTGTGAATGCGCAAATCCAATTCGTAAATATGTTAATTCAAAATTCAATTAGTATATTCAAAACCCAATTCGTAAATGCGAAAATCCAATTCGTAAATCTGCGAATTCAATTTGTAAATTCAAAACACAATTCCTAAATGCACAAATCAAATTCATATATTCAAAACACAATTCGAAAATGCGCAAATCAGATTTGTAAATCTGCAAATTCAATTTGTAAATTCATAACACAATTCGTAAATGCACAAATCCAATTTGTAAATCTGCAAATCCAATTTTTATATTCAAAACACAATTCGTAAATGCGCAAATCCAATTCGTAAATCAGCAAATTCAATTCGTGAGTTCAAAACACAATTCGTAAATGCGCAAATCCAATTTGTAAATCTGCAAATCCAATTTGTATATTCAAAACACAATTCGTAAATGCGCAAATGCAATTCGTAAATCTGCTAATTCAATTCGTAAATTCAAAAAACAATTTGTAAACGCACAAATCCAATTTGTAAATCTGCAAAATCAATTCGTAAATTCAAAACAATTCGTAAATGCACAAATCCAATTTGTAAATCTGCAAAGTCAGTTCGTAAATTCAAAACACAATTCGTAAATGCCCAAATGCAATTCGTATATTCAAAACACAATACATATATGCGTAAATACAATTCGTAAATCTGCAAATTTAATTTGTAAATGCGTAAATCTGTAAATTCAATTTGTAAATTCAAAACACAATTCGTAAATGCACAAATTTATTTCACAAATTCATAACACTCTTTTACTTTATGAATATAATTTTATTCTATAATATACATATTTAAGACTTTTACTTGTGAATTCACAAATTGCGTTTTGAATTTACGAATAGGATTTTGTAAATGTAAATTGTGCTCTGCATTATCTGTATGCGTTATCTAGTGTATATGTCTATGTGCTCGGGCATTCCGTTTGAACAAGGAAACATCAAATTCTCTAAAATGTCTTGCTAAGCATACGATTCAATTTCATATTAGGTGTCTGCAATAAAATTAAACAACTGACTCTTTAGTTTCATTTCTAAACGTTCGAATCAAACAAAATCTGCTCCCGGCGCATCCTCAGTCTATAGTGATCACCGATTGGCTCCTGTCCTAGAAGGCGGGGCTCCATTCACTATATTGACTTTTACACTATTCTCAATTAAAAACTATACGAGTGGCACGTCTTGTGTATTCGAGAGTCTTTGTTCTCGTTCCATAGTTCTATAGAAAAGACAAATTAAGGATTTAAAGGGAAATATGACTTAAAACTACAAGAAATAAGACTTCATCTAGAAGAAAATAAAAAAGGGAGGTTCCATATATACAGCACTTGGGAAATATGTACTGTGTTAGAAACACTTCTGCAACAAGAGGCATGTGCTGCTTTAGCAGACCTTTTTTATGAATAGACTGGAGTTTGATGCATGCTGGCAGATCATAGAGCTCTTGGCTTGAGAAAAGGCCTGTTTTGGTGGACATGGTGGCCTGTTTCCCGCTCTCCACCGAGGAACAAGCTGTTCTCCATGACTCTGATCTTGTGCCTGACTGATGTTAAACCGACCTGAAGCGGATTTGCTGCCAACTCGCTCTGTTGAACTTCCTCAGCCTTTCATTTCAATCTGAAAAGACAGATCAGATCAGCCCTCTAAATGCATTCAGCAGTTTCTGAAAGCAGAGTATGACTATAGAAGTTCACCAAAATGCCAACTTAAAGGGGCAATGCACCTAAAAATGAAAATGTCCTGTTAATTTACCCACCCACGAGTCAACTTTGTGTCTTTAAGCTCAATCTGTTGTTCTTGGTGATTTTGTATATTGGAAGTGAATGGTGACAGGTTTTTTAGATTCAAAATAAACACATGTAAGCGAGTCCAAATCAATAGTTACGGCTTCTGACGACACGCTAAGGCCTTGTAAAGCCGAACGATGTAAGAAATTGAACATTATTTATAATATTAATAAATTCACTTTTTAAACCTTTTCCAGCTATATGTGCTACTTTGATTCTTGGACTCATGCAGGATCTGTTTACTTATTTTACATCTTATTATTTCACCTCACAGGTACGAGAGCACATGTGGACCATCATAATGGAGTCAGTGGTGCCGTCAGACAGAGGAAACTACACCTGCCTGGTGGAAAACAGACACGGCAGCATCAATCACACATACCAGCTGGACGTAGTCGGTCAGTAATAATAATAATAATAATAATAATAATTCTGCATTTATATAGCGCTTTTCTGGACACTCAAAGCCATACCTGTCAACATTGGGATGGGAAAATAAGGGATATGCCTACCATAAGACACCCCCTTCCCCCCAAAAAAATAATTACTAAATATGTTAGTCTGGAGCTGTTTCATTGTAAATAAACAGTTAAACGGTCAGTAATATGTTTTATTATTATTAACAAAAGAAAAAACAGTATAAATTAGCAGCAAATAAATTAGCAAACAGTTCGGCTTGTTAAAAGTAATATCTATTATAAAGAAATAAAATCAAGTTATGAATTATCATGAACCTTTTCTTCACTGTATAACTTACACATTCTGTTTAAAGAGCAATTAATTTTTTTTTATTTAATTACATAACAGAGGTCGTCACTTTAATAATGCACACATCTAACGTTTTAATAAAGGCATTGGAATGCTTTCCTAACTTTTTAGGAAGAAGCACTTCAACAATCAACCGCACGTTATTATCGTCAGCTCTAGAAGTTCGTTAATTAAAATATAGATGCACTGCGAGTTTACTCGAGCTCTCTGGAGAAAGTGAAACCGTTCGCGCTTTTAGACGACCTCTTAAAACCAAAACAGGACATGGCAGATTTTGTTCTTCTTGGCTTTGTGGCTCCACGACAAGGTTTGTTTGAGCTCTGGTCGACCATGACTTGTTTTGTTATGTGTATATTATAACGATGTAATGTCTCGGCTGTGTATTTAAAAATGACGCTTTCTTTGTTTTTATTCTCCTTGCTCCTTATTACTCCTTGTGTACACGCTAGTGATGTTTCTCTGTAAACCAGTCGTGTTCAGCTGCACGTCTAGCTCCGCCTTTTGGTACCATTTTCAAAAGGGTACCCAAAAAGTGGTGCGGTATGGTCAGGGCCAGAGCACGCTGAACTGCCGCTCTAGGCAGAGGACGATCACGCCGCCCTCAACCCCAATGTGATAACGAAAGGGACCGGTTATGAAAATGAAGTGAGGTGTCGCGGACCTCTTTTCCGGCACTCTATGCGCGGATATAACTGAGGACGCGCCGGTGCTGAGGGAGGAAGGGAGGTGTCGCAGACTGGCGGACACTGCCTTCTCTATTCTGCCGCCCTATGCGTGGATATAACTGAGGACGCGCGGGTGCTGAGGGAAGGAGGTGTCGCGGACACTGCGCTCTTTATTCTGACGCCCTATGCGCGGATATAACTGAGGACGCGCGGGTGCTGAGGGAGGGAGGGAGGGAGGGAGGTGTCGCGGACACTGCGCTCTTTATTCTGATCCCCTATGCGTGGATATAACTGAGGACGCGCGGGTGCTGAGGGAAGGAGGTGTCGCGGACACTGCGCTCTTTATTCTGACGCCCTATGCACGGATATAACTGAGGACGCGCTGGTGCTGAGGGAGGGAGGTGTCGTGGACACTGCGCTCTTTATTCTGCCGCAATATGCGTGGATATAACTGAGGACGCGCGGGTGCTGAGGGAGGGAGGGAGGTGTCACAGACTGGCAGACACTGCCTTCTCTATTCTGCCGCTCTATGCGTGGATATAACTGAGGACGCGCGGGTGCTGAGGGAGGGAGGGAGGTGTCACAGACTGGCGGACACTGCCTTCTCTATTCTGCCGCTCTATGCGTGGATATAACTGAGGACGCGCGGGTGCTGAGGGAGGGAGGGAGGTGTCGCAGACTGGCGGACACTGCCTTCTCTATTCTGCCGCCCTATGCGTGGATATAACTGAGGACGCGCGGGTGCTGAGGGAAGGAGGTGTCGCGGACACTGCGCTCTTTATTCTGACGCCCTATGCGCGGATATAACTGAGGACGCGCGGGTGCTGAGGGAGGGAGGGAGGGAGGTGTCGCGGACACTGCGCTCTTTATTCTGACGCCCTATGCGTGGATATAACTGAGGACGCGCGGGTGCTGAGGGAAGGAGGTGTCGCGGACACTGCGCTCTTTATTCTGACGCCCTATGCACGGATATAACTGAGGACGCGCGGGTGCTGAGGGAGGGAGGGAGGTGTCGTGGACACTGCGCTCTTTATTCTGCCGCCCTATGCATGGATATAACTGAGGACGCGCGGGTGCTGAGGGAGGGAGGGAGGTGTCAAAGACTGGCGGACACTGCCTTCTCTATTCTGCCGCCCTATGCGTGGATATAACTGAGGACGCGCGGGTGCTGAGGGAGGGAGGGAGGGAGGGAGGTGTCGCGGACACTGCGCTCTTTATTCTGACGCCCTATGCGTGGATATAACTGAGGACGCGCGGGTGCTGAGGGAAGGAGGTGTCGCGGACACTGCGCTCTTTATTCTGACGCCCTATGCACGGATATAACTGAGGACGCGCGGGTGCTGAGGGAGGGAGGGAGGTGTCGCAGACTGGCGGACACTGCCTTCTCTATTCTGCCGCTCTATGCGTGGATATAACTGAGGACGCGCGGGTGCTGAGGGAGGGAGGGAGGTGTCGCAGACTGGCGGACACTGCCTTCTCTATTCTGCCGCCCTATGCGTGGATATAACTGAGGACGCGCGGGTGCTGAGGGAAGGAGGTGTCGCAGACACTGCGCTCTTTATTCTGACGCCCTATGCACGGATATAACTGAGGACGCGCGGGTGCTGAGGGAGGGAGGGAGGGAGGTGTCGCGGACACTGCGCTCTTTATTCTGACGCCCTATGCGTGGATATAACTGAGGACGCGCAGGTGCTGAGGGAAGGAGGTGTCGCGGACACTGCGCTCTTTATTCTGACGCCCTATGCACGGATATAACTGAGGACGCGCGGGTGCTGAGGGAGGGAGGGAGGTGTCGTGGACACTGCGCTCTTTATTCTGCCGCCCTATGCGTGGATATAACTGAGGACGCGCGGGTGCTGAGGGAGGGAGGGAGGTGTCAAAGACTGGCGGACACTGCCTTCTCTATTCTGCCGCCCTATGCGTGGATATAACTGAGGACGCGCGGGTGCTGAGGGAGGGAGGTGTCGCAGACTGGCGGACACTGCCTTCTCTATTCTGCTGCCCTATGCGTGGATATAACTGAGGACGCGCGGGTGCTGAGGGAGGGAGGTGTCGCGGACACTGTGCTCTTTATTCTGTCGCCCTATGCGTGGATATAACTGAGGACGCGCGGGTGCTGAGGGAGGGAGGTGTCGCGGACACTGCGCTCTTTATTCTGACGCCCTATGCGCGGATATAACTGAGGACGCGCGGGTGCTGAGGGAGGGAGGGAGGGAGGTGTCGCGGACACTGCGCTCTTTATTCTGACGCCCTATGCGTGGATATAACTGAGGACGCGCGGGTGCTGAGGGAGGGAGGTGTCGCGGACACTGCGCTCTTTATTCTGACGCCCTATGCGCGGATATAACTGAGGACGCGCGGGTGCTGAGGGAGGGAGGGAGGTGTCGTGGACACTGCGCTCTTTATTCTGCCGCCCTATGCGCGGATATAACTGAGGACGCGCGGGTGCTGAGGGAGGGAGGGAGGTGTCGTGGACACTGCGCTCTTTATTCTGCCGCCCTATGCGTGGATATAACTGAGGACGCGCGGGTGCTGAGGGAGGGAGGTGTCGCAGACTGGCGGACACTGCCTTCTCTATTCTGCTGCCCTATGCGTGGATATAACTGAGGACGCGCGGGTGCTGAGGGAGGGAGGTGTCGCGGACACTGTGCTCTTTATTCTGTCGCCCTATGCGTGGATATAACTGAGGACGCGGGGGTGCTGAGGGAGGGAGGGAGGGAGGTGTCGCAGACACTGCGCTCTTTATTCTGCCGCCCTATGCGCGGGTATAACTGAGGACACGCGGGTGGTGGTGGAGGTGACGCTGACGCCGCCCTCTCTATTCTATCGTCTATGCGCGAATATATCTGAGGACGCGGGTGGTGAGGGAGGTGTCGCGGACATAATTGAGGACGCAGGTGGTAAGGGAGGTGTTGCAGACGCCGCCCTCTCTATACTGCCACCCTAGGCGGCCGCCTAGGTCGCCTCTATCGACGCGCCGGCCCTGGGTATGGTTCGCTTTTTGGTACTTTTTGACAGTGGAAACGGGCCAATAGAGTCCCCTTCACTATACTGGGGCATTAGGACCCATACAAACCACAAGTTGAGCTCCCCCTGCTGGCCTCTCTAACACCACTTTTGTCAACAACCTAGCTTTCCCATGTGGTCTCCTATCCAGGTACTGACCTGGTGCAGGCCTGCGTCATTTCAGTGTGCGATCATGTGTGCAGAGAGTAATACCTGTTTTCTGAAATGTACATTTTGAGACAACTTAAACAAAACGATAAACCTATAAATTGCGTCTTATTAATGTAAATTAGATGTAAATTAGGCTCAGTTGGCATTTCTGTGTGGAGTTTGCATGTTCTCCCGATGTTGGTGTGGGTTTCCTTTGGGTGCTCCAGTGTCCCCCACAGTCCAAACACATGCGCCAAAGGAGAATTGAAGAAACTAAATTGGGCGCAGTGTATAAGTGTGTGTGTGTGTGTGAATGTGAGAGTGTATGGGTGTTTCCCAGTACTGGGTTGCAGCTGGAAAGGCATCTGTTGTGTAAAACGGGCTAGAATAGCTGGCGGTTCATTCCACTGTGGTGACCCCTGATAAATAGGGAGAGGGTATGGGTGTTTCCCAGTACTGGGTTGCAGCTGGAAAGGCATCTGTTGTGTAAAACGGGCTAGAATAGCTGGCGGTTCATTCCACTGTGGTGACCCCCGATAAATAGGGAGAGTGTATGGGTGTTTCCCAGTACTGGGTTGCAGCTGGAAAGGCATCTGTTGTGTGAAACGGGCTAGAATAGCTGGCGGTTCATTCCACTGTGGTGACCCCTGATAAATAGGGAGAGTGTATGGGTGTTTCCCAGTACTGGGTTGCAGCTGGAAAGGCATCTGTTGTGTGAAACGGGCTAGAATAGCTGGCGGTTCATTCCACTGTGGTGACCCCTGATAAATAGGGAGAGTGTATGGGTGTTTCCCAGTACTGGGTTGCAGCTGGAAAGGCATCTGTTGTGTAAAACGGGCTAGAATAGCTGGCGGTTCATTCCACTGTGGTGACCCCTGATAAATAGGGAGAGTGTATGGGTGTTTCCCAGTACTGGGTTGCAGCTGGAAAGGCATCTGTTGTGTGAAACGGGCTAGAATAGCTGGCGGTTCATTCCACTGTGGTGACCCCTGATAAATAGGGAACTGAAATGAATGAATGATTGAATTGGCGAAGCAGGCACGCTTCATGTTAACCATTTTCAAGTCAAACTTTCCATGTGGACAAATCTGTATTGGTCCCCCTCCTCCCCCACCAAGTCAGTCGCAGTGATTTATTACAAAACCCTTTGATTAAATCGATTCACGTTATTTAGCTTGCACAGGAAAATGATTCCCCAAGGGTCGGTCATGGGACCGCTGCAATGTTTACCCGACTCAATTAGATGCAAATGGCTGCTGTACACCAAGCGGCTAATGCTTTAGCGCAGCACCACTTATGCTTACCATTACTCCCTCAAATGAAGCGAAGTAACGGGTGGATTTACACATTGTGTGCGTCTCTGTGTGTGTGCGTGTTTGGCAAGGACGTCACGTGCACTCTGTTGATCATGCATTTTAAATGATCCATTGCAAAAATAAAGTGTTTACGCGATGAAGTGGATGAGTTAGAGACGCGGTTAGTGGCTCAAGATGAGATCAGAGTATTTGGAATAAAGTAACTCCAACACTGATTGGCTGACATGGGCTTGATTGATGCCTTCATTAAGTTGCACATAAATCAGTGTTACACCCATGTTGACGGAGCCCGCTGTGACATCATTTGCACCATGCATACACATTCATGAGAAGACTGCGTCTGAGTTTGTCACACACACACACACTAGACACTCACACATTAATGCCATGCTCTGTATTAGTACAAGGCTTATGATGATATCAAATGTTGTTGCGATTAGAAGCTGAAGCTTTTAACATGGTTTACACTTTAAAAATACATATATATATATATATATTTTAAATATGTATTTAGTAATTCAAGTTTGATGGGCAAAGATTAATCACAAAAAAAATTTAATTTAGGATGTGTGTGTGTTATACACTAGCCGGCCACTTTATTAGGTACACTTGTCCAACTGCTCGCAAATTTCCAATCAGCCACATGGCAGCAACTCAATGCATTTAGGCATGTAGACATGGTCAAGACGATCTGATGCAGTTCAAACTGAGCATCAGAATGGGGAAGAAAGGGGATTTAAGCGACTCTGAACGTGGTTGTTTGTGCCAGACGAGCTGGTCTGAGTATTTCAGAAACTGCTGATCTACTGGGATTTTCACGCACAACCATCTCTAGGGTTTACAGAGAATGGTCTGAAAAAGAGAAATTATCCAGTGAGCGGCAGTTCTGTGGGCGCAAATGCCTTGTTGATGCCAGAGGTCAGAGGAGAATGGCCAGACTGGTTCCAGCTGATAGAAAGGCAACAGTAACTCAAATAAGCACTCGTTACAACTGAGAAACGTTGCCTGGTCTGATGAGTCCATTTCTGCTGCCACATTTGGATGGTCGGGTCAGAATTTGGCATCAACAACATGAAAGCTTGGATCTATCCTGCCTTGTATCAACGGTTCAGGCTGGTGGTGCTGGTGTAATGGTGTGGGGGAGATTTTCTTAGCTCATTAGTACCAACTGAGCAGCGTGTCAACGCCACAGCCTGCCTGAGTATTGCTGCTGACCATGTCCATCCCTTTATGACCACAGTGTACACATCATCTGATGGCTACTTCCAGCAGGATAACGCACCATGTCATAAAGCGCCAATCATCTCAGACTGGTTTCTTGAACATGACAATGAGTTCACTGCACTCAAATGGCCTCCACAGTCACCAGAGCTCAATCCAATAGAGCACCTTTGGGATGTGGTGGAGTGGGTGATTTCGCATCATGGATGTGCAGCTGATAAATCTGCAGCACCTGCTTAATGCTATCATCTCAATGTGGACCAAAATTTCTGAGGAATATTTCCAATACCTTGTTGAATCTCTGCCACGAAGGATTAAGGCAGTTCTGAAAGCAAAAGGGGCTCCAACAAGTATTTAAAAAACTTAATAATAAACTGTCAGTGCCTTTTCTGTCCTTTTACAGACTTAATTCTCGCTCTCTCTATGTATATATATATATATATATATATATATATATATATATATATATATATATATATATATATATATATATATATATATATTTATCTTCACACTTGATTTTAATGTAGACAATTGAATAAGACTTTTACAGCAATAAACTACTAATTAGCTTCTCCTTAATAGTTAGTAAGATAGTATTTGGGTTTAGTCATTGGGTAGGATTAGGGATGTAAAATAGGTTTATACTTTATAAGTGCTAATAACAGCTAATATTTTAATAGTAAGTCAGTAGTAAACAGTGTGAGTTGTTGCTTAAACTAAAGAGTTACCTTTTTCTAATACAATATATAGTTTCAATCTACTAAAATGGCAAAATAATGCAATTCGTAACTAAATAAATAGAAAAAAAAAACCTGAGAATCATGACATATCTGTTAATTAACTGTTTTAAGTGTTCAGTATCATCTCAATATTGCTCTTAAAAACACAAAAAATACATAAAACTAATCTACATTTTAATGTACTTTAGGTTGGTTTTCCTTTTATTTTTAAAGTTTTTTTTAGGCTGGCCTTTGGTCAGACGTCCTGAGAGACGGGCAGTGGCTTAAAATAACATTTCCACTTATTTCCACTAAATTACAGCAATTATTATAAATGTATAGTGTGCATGCTAAAGTGGCTGCTTCCTGCTTTTTTAGTCGATGATAAAAATCTATTGGATATCCCTTTAGTCGTAACACTGATCTACTATTTGATTTCTTGAGGTTTCTCTTGAGGGTCTCTTCCAGCATATTAATCAAGGAACTTTGCTGCTGTACCATGGCTGCAACAGGCACGATGATGTTATACAATGCCTGATAATAGTCCCCAGAACCAAACCCTACACTTGCACCACCAGTTGAGTCTTGTATGTACTTTCATCAGGTCCCCAGCGAAAGCCTCTGCTGAATGCGTACGCTCAGCCACGAGTTGTAAAGGCTTTTATAGTTGACACGCTTGCCTTGTCGTTGTACTATTATTTATAACGACCAGGGCTTTACATTAACACCGGCCAACCCGCCAAATTCGAGTAGATTTCAGCTGTGGTGGGTTCGACAGCCACTTTGCCTGGTTGACAATAGTTTTTAGATGGCCGGTGCTGGCTCATCACTAAAAAAATTAAATGTTAGAGTATGATCATTTGACAATATGCGTGCAAATGTAATCTTAGGCCCCGTTTACACTAGTGTGTTTTAGTTTTAAAACGGCGTTTTAGATCAAAAACGATCCGCGTCCACACTAGCGGTTCACCTAGCGTTTCTGAACATATCTCCGTCCACACTACGCCACCAAAAACGTATATCACGTGACCATTCGCGCACTCCGGGCATGAGCGTTCTAGTATAAACAGGAAGCATGTGTCTCGCTCGACATTTGGTTATTGGTAGTCAACAAACGCCGGTTGAACAATGAACGCGATGGTAAAGAAAGCAAGAGAGCTATTTTTGTGGACAGACGACGAGGTCGAGTTGTACTAAACGTAACAAATGAATAACTCAATGCTGCCTAAAACAGACAATAGTGCAAACAACGCTCCCATGTCTGTGTCCATGTTGTTGTTTACAGTGAAGGCTGGTCTGCTGTCTTTCAGTAGCGTTAAAGCCATGTGTTATAGTCATGTGATAGAGGCTTGACGAATAAGGGAGGGATACGCAATGACACAAAAGCCCCAATCAGGTAGCGAATCTCAGCAGCCCCGCCTCCGTTTTCAGATGTCTCCGTTTTCCCTCATCCACACTGAGACAGAGCAGCAGCGTTTCAGAATGAAAACGGCCTCTTCAGCCTTTCCAAAACACTCTGTTTTCGGCGCTCGAAAACTCCGGCGTAGTGTGGACGGATGGCGTAACCGTAGCAAAACTTACGCGTTTTCAAACTAAAACACATTAGTGTAAACGGAGCCTTAGAATCGAGAAGCAGCATGACTGATAAGTGTTCGCGTGAGCAAAAGAAAGCAGGTGAATACCGAATGAGAGGATGATTAGGTGCGCGGTGAGACACAGGCGATTCTCGCTCACTGATGAGGGCTTTAGTGTTGCGCACTCAGCTGATGTGATGTGCACGAGTGCTTAAAAACTCCCGGGTCTTGATTCCTTAAGGTTGATTTATACTTCTGCGTCAAGCGTCGAGTGTTTACAAGTGTCGAGTCTCGTGAAGGAGAAACGTTTTGTTTTGTTTTAACCTTATGGTTAAAGTTGTTGTACCGCTATGGTAGAAATACTCTTCTATCTCTTTTGTGAAAAAATATACACATATTTTGGAAACGTCAAGCTATTTTAGATATGCAGGTTTTATTTCAACAAAATTATTAAGTTGCAATGTTTAAAAATGGGCAAAATGACTGCCTCAGTTGTTCAAGTGTTAATCATTTATGCTTAACTAAGCTAAAAGTCCCAGAGATTGACTAAATTGATTCAAAACATGGTTAAAAGCAAAAAATGCTCCCCTAGGGGAGCCTATTTTCTGAATAAAAGTGAAGTGTTCCTTGGATCTAATTTGATTGGTTTTAACTCGTATATTGTGCTTTGTTCAGAGCGTTCACCGCACCGGCCGATCCTCCAGGCCGGGCTGCCTGCAAACCGTACCGCAGTGGTGGGCAGTGATGTGGAGTTCGAGTGTAAAGTGTTCAGCGATCCTCAGCCTCACATTCAGTGGCTGAAACACATCGAGGTGAACGGCAGCAGATACGGACCTGATGGACTGCCATATGTCCGAGCCTTAAAGGTAAAAGAAAATAGACAAACACGAACGAGCCTCTCAGTGTTTCTGTCAAGTATAGGATAATGCACATCCAGCCAGTTATCACAGAATATGACAACTAATTACCCGTATAAAAACAGCGAGGGTTTTGATAGATTAATGCTGTTTAATCCGTTTAAATGCACTTAAAGTCATTATTATTTTTATTCTTTCAAGATATTTTTAAAGTGTTTGCTGTGTGAGTGAACAAAACAACTCGGCATATCTGTCAAAACTGCTATTAGACAGTGCAAGAAACCTTTGTCAAATTTAAGCTCCTAGAAAGTCCATCACCAAAACTACAAATGTGTATGTATATAAAATAATAGTACAAAACTATACACACAAATATTAATTAAAGCATATTTAACATATGTTTATAATCTGTGGACATTTGTGAAATAAGGGAGGGGGAACGAAAATTTAAAGTTTGTGTTGCAGTTTGCAACAGTCCCTACTGAAAAAAAAACAGCTTAAACCAGCCTAAGCTGGTTGGCTGGTTTCTGCTGGTCGACCAGGCTGGTTTTAGAGGGGTTTTGGCCATTTCCAGCCTGGTTTCCAGCCATTTCCAGCCTGGTCTTAGCTGGTCAGGCTGGGAGATGACCAGCTAAAACCAGCTTGACCAGCCTAGCCAGGCTGGGAGCCCAGCCAAAACCAGCTATGTCCAGCTTAAACCAGGCTGGTCAAGCTGCACTTTTTCCACTCAAAGGTGATTTCACTTCAACTGAAAGCGCATCGCGCGCAAGGGGAAAAACACGAGGTGCAGCAGGCGGTTAAAATGCTAGGCGTGCAGGGCGCATAAGCAGCATAAAGCGCGTTTGATGTCCCACTAGTGACAATATACAGCCACATCGCACTGCTAGTCGTGTGATATTGCGTTTATACAACAGTTCAATGGCATGATCGTATATATAAAAAAGAAAATCAAACAAGGAGAGTCTAAAAAACCATGTTGTGAGAGGAACTACTTTCTTCCACCATTTATTCACATCTGCGGCTGATGTCAGAACAGCAGAAACCGTTGCTCATCGACTAACGTCATTTTAGAGCTAGTGTTTAAATGATTCTCTAGCGTAATGTCTAAAGTAATGACAAAACAGGCGATTTTAAGATTATAATGCTGAACAGCATGAAATGCCATCAGTCTACAGAGATATCCCAGTATTTCTCTGTTGCAATCATGATTTCACAATAATTAATCCAGAAAAAGCCAAAGCAAAGCAAACACTAGCAGATTACTGTTAAAACAGCACTATCAGGTGTTACTTACTTGTTTTACAATGATTTGTTCAGCTGTAGTTTGAAATTTATGCTAAGTTATTATGCAGTCTGTCAACATCTTGTGGCAGAACATCAACCGGCTTTGCTCTTCTCAGTATGACAGGCTGATGGCCGCCGTCTAGTGGAATCTCTGAAATTATAAATATTTTAAAAAAGGCACTATCCTTATAAATAAACTGCATAGTTGCAATCTAAACAACTACATTCTCGCCTAAAGAAACTCAAAAGTACATCATGTTGTCCAACAGCTGCAATATTTGTCAAACTGATCTTATTTTTCTGCTCGTCATGTGGGAGGGAGTAATACACAAGAGTGAAGAGGCTGTGCGAGTGCTGATATTGCGGAATATTGCACGGCTATCAGCCAATCAGATTTGAGAACCAGATAGAACTGTTGTATAAATATATATAAATATATATGTATAAATTTATAAAAATATCATTTTAAAATGAATGTAATTAATTTTAATAAATAATGTTTTGTTATGAAAACATGGAACAAAAGTATATTTGTGTTTGTAATCTATTTGGATGCTTTAAATGACAGTGCTTAGAAAGAAAATCACACATCGGCAATAAAAATCTATATATCGGCAGATCACGCTCACCAGAAAATTAGAAATCAGAATCTGCCAAGAAAACTACAATTTCTAATTTACTACACATTCATCTTCATGTTTTTGAGTGTGTTCTCCACAGATTGTCCTAACCAGTTTCATTACAGCATTAAAAATGCCAGCAGGGATGGATAATTGACCGTGTGTTTGGCCTCCGCAGAACTCTGGGGTCAACAGCTCGGACACACAGGTCTTGACCCTGTACAACGTGACCGAAGAACAAAGCGGAGAGTATATATGTAAAGTGTCCAATTATATAGGCCAAGCCAACCAGTCGGCGTGGCTCACCGTGGTTAAACACTTACAAGGTAACACACGACTTCTGCAGCAGAGACACACCAGTACAGAAAGAGACAGATATATGTGGTTAGAAACGGTGGTAATCAAGCTTTTAGGAGACCACAGCTCGTCTTCTCGTCGCTCCTTTTTTTCCTGTGGTACCGTAAATGACGCCATGGAAAATCCCAGCAGAGCAACTGGAAGTGTTTTGGCTGTTGTTTACATTGGACGTTTCCTTCTCTCGGTCTCTTGTGCCCTCCTAATAAGGGTGCGCTTCATGCCCTCTGAAGATTACTTGCGCTCTCCTGCACTTCAAAAGCGTTTCGGTGGCACCTTGCGAATGTGCCCGCCTGAATTCCTTCACTTTGCTCTCAGCCTTTTCTTTCTTCACCTTCGACTTTGTTTTCTGTGACTGTCGCTTTCTCGTAGGATAGAAATGCCAGTGAAGTCTCGCTGTTTCTTTATCACTGAAAGGAATTAATGATATTTGTATTTTATTTTAAGATCTGGTTGATGTGGGGGTGGCTAAGTGGTTAGCCCTCTCACCTCACAGCGAAAAGGTCACTGGTTCAAGTCCCGGCTGGATCAGTTGGCATTTCTGTGTGGAGTTTGCATGTTCTCCCCGTATTGGTGTGGGTTTCCTCCGGTTTTCCCCACAGTCTAAACACATGCGCTATAGGGGAATTGGGTAAGCTTAATTGGCCGTAGTGTATGAGTGTGTATGGGTGTTTCCCAGTACTGGGTTGCAGCTGGAAGGACATCCGCTGCATAAAACATACACAGGAATAATTGGCTATTCATTCCCATTGGTGGCTGTGAGAGAACAGTTTCATAAACATCTTCCAGTCTTCTCCAGGAGAAGCTACACTATGGGCATTCATTGTTTACTATTTGCTTTGTACAGACACTAAATGGCACCACTCACGCAGAGTGCGCAAACTCACACTGCTTGTTTCAGTGTGACCCCCACCAAGTCTTTAAAATCATTCAGGTGCGGATACATCTGTACACTACCTGACAAAAGTCTTGTCGTAAACAAATAAGCAACAAATAATAACTTGACTTCGTCAAAAGTGGCATGAGGTCGCATGGACCCAAGATTCTCATAGAAATCAGTCAAGTTTGGTGAAGGAAAAATCATGGTTTGGGGTCTGAGATCTGCAGAATGTTTAGCAACATCAACAGCCTGAGCTATCAAGACATTTGTGCTGCCCATTACATTACAAACCACAGGAGAGGGACAATTCTCCAGCAGGATAGCGCTCCTTCTCATACTTCAGCCTCCACATCAAAGCTCCTGAAAGCAAAGAAGGTCAAGGTGCTCCAGGATTGGCCAGCCCAGTCACCAGACATGAACATTATTGAGCATGTCTGTAAGATGGAGGAGGCATTGAAGAAAATCTAAAGAATCTTGATGAACTCTGGGAGTCCTACAAGAACTCTTTCTTTGCCATTCCAGATGACTTTATTAATCAGTGATTTGAGTCATGTCAGAGATGTATGGATGCAGTCCTCCAAGCTCATGATGGAGTCAGACACAATATTCATTTTGTCTTCACTGCAGCAGGACTTTATATTCTATACTGGACATTATTTCTGTTCAGTGATGAGACTTTTATCTAAGCAAAGTGAGAGCTTACTGTCCTAATGAAATCATTTATAATCAAGGCATGATCAGATTTTATTGTGGTGAAATAAGTGTCATCTTGACGCCTTTACCTTTCATATAAGCCACTGCTGATACCAAATGATCAACTAGAAGTCAAGTTATTATTTGTTGTTCCCAAAAACATGGATCGGCGACAAGACATTTGTCAGGTAGTTTATTAGCTCTGCTACTCGACTCTCCAGTGTTGTTGTTTGGACGTTAATCTCCTTTCTGACCCTCATGTATGTGATATACGAATGGAAGGGAAGAAATTGCGCATCAAAGAAGGCGGAGTCCTAAAACACGCCCACTGATTGTGTAATTGCAATAAACCAATGGGAGCTCAAAGGAGTTTAGGAGCCAAAAATAACTTTAGTGCCTAAAGTTTGCATTAGTGAGCTGTTTTGAATTGCCTAAACCAACTTTATTTTCAGATTTTTAAATTTTTTTTATTAATTTTTAGTTCGCGCTTCGATTTCGTTTAAAGTGTAACGAGTTCTTTACTCAAGCATTTTTCTCTTTTATTTCCTCTTTCATATTTCTTTCACACTCTTTCTAATCGTTTATTTTCATCTTCCTGTCTGATAGCCTTTACTTTCGATTGTGTGTGCTTGTACTTGTTTTTATATCCCAGTGGGGACACATATTAATGCACACAGACCTGTGGGGTCTTCTGTCGCTGAGAGGACCGACATTGAGATACACATGACTTTAAAATTGAAAATGTAAAACTGCAGATTGTCTTATGTTATGATTGGGGTAGGATGATAGAGTATAGGGTTTGCATAATACACTCATACACTCTCAGAAATAAAGGTACGCGAGCTGTCACTGGGGTGGTACCTTTTCAGAAGGTACACATTTGTACTTAAAGGGTCCATATTGGTACCTCAAAAGTAAATATTAGTACCTAAAGATTTTAAGAGGAACACTTTTGTACTTTTTAAGTACTAATATGTACCCTTGAGGTATTAATATGGACCTTTAAGGTACAAATTTGTACCTTTTGAAAAGGTACCACCCCAGTGACAGCTCGCGTACCTTTATTTCTGAGAGTGTAGGAAATAAAGGTACAAAATCTGTCACCAGGACGGTACCTTTTCGACAGGTATTATTTTGTGCCTAACAGTCTGTAATGATGCATATTAATACCTAAATAAAGTACAAATCTGTGCCTCAAAGTACTTAAAGCTACAAACGGGAACTTTAGCTGTACAAAAGTGTACGCTAAAACAGGCATTGCCAATCTTTTTAGGCCACAACCCCCAAAAAAACAATGCCAGGGACTCACAATCCCTCTATTTTCCTCTGAGGTGGTTAGAAATATACAAACGTTGTGCACAATGGTGCACAGACCAATAGAGTGGAGGAACTATGACGTCACTTTGTAGGCTAATCGGCTGCTAGCATAAAACTGGTTCCCTCGTGAAAATCCCTATAGGATTTTCCCTTAGGGTTTTCGAAGATTGCGAATAATAAGCTCTGTGTTCAAACACGGTTCATTACACTTACACGTTTTGTTCAACCGGATAATTGTCACACGAAAATACAACTTTGAGCACTTTTTGATCTTAAATGCAAACGCAAGACTTGAAAAGCTAACATTAGGCTATAAACGGACTACAGAGCCCTCGGGGCGCTCGTCAGTGACGTCAGCCCCACCCTTTTACAGACGACTTATCAAGCTTATTTTTTAGAAATATTGTCCATGACAAAGAGTTAATCTCTCTGTTTATTATATTATAATCCACGCTATATATTATAAACTAATAAATACGCAAACACACATAGACCTTTGTGCCTTTTGGATCGTTTTTACGTGGGAAATCTGTTTTGCTTTGCGGTTGTTCTAAAAGTTTTAAAAATGTGTATGAATGTGCCTATATAGTATTATTATGAGACATATATTTAAATAAGTGTATCGCTCGCATGCACACAGCCCGCTTACCTTAACAGACGACAGAAATGAGGCGTGTGGAGAAACAAGTCAATCAAATGCCTGAAAGTTCCATCATGGACACAGAGCAACATTCAATATTTCTTTTTTGTCACGAAGTACAGCGAAAAGCAGCTCATACAGTCACATCTGCTGAACGTTTTATGGAGGAGTGTAAATATTGCAGTTAAATGTATTCAGATGATGAAAAAAAGACGAGAAATCACTTGATCACGTTAAAATGACAGTTAATATGCATGTATTTTTACACATTTATTCACACGTTTGCATTACTGCAGGGCAGTAGGAGAGAGACAGGCTGCACTGGTGAGCAGTATCTTCATAATATCGTTTAATTAAAATAAATGATCAACAAATGAATCTGTCCTGACAGCCTTTACAAGTGAAGGAATTATCTACACACAATCTGAATTCTCAATTAGAATAATACAACAAACTATAAAATACTATTCATGAAAATACCTAAATTACAGACAAATCCAAACGTCCAACACAAGCGAGCTGCGCTCCAGACCAGATCAGTTCGATGACGTATAATGTCCCCGACACCGCCTGTAGTCCCATTTAGCAACTTGATAGCAACCGTCTTTTTTAAAGAAGCATAATCGATTTAAAAGTTGAAGAGTGAGCTGTAACTGATGTGTTTTATGTCGTAGAACAAAATGTGAAAGTATCTTAAGTTGGTGTTAGCCACAAACCTTATTTAAGTGATTTTACTGAAACCCCATTCAAAAAACCCATTGACTTTGGGACGAGGGAACCGGAAGTGCTAAAATGCTAGCTCGCTTCCGGGTTTTTGCATACAAATTGACGTCATAGTTCATCCACTCTATAGTCCTATAAAACATGAGCATATTGACAACACAAACAATGCAACAGTCTAACCATACACCTTTTTATAGTAATTTATTAATTTGCCTAATTTCAACATGAATATCACCTAAGGAGATGGAAAGGCACAGTATATGAAACACAACAAGTACATTATTTAATTTTGGAGACCCCCACTCAGAGAACAACCTCCATGTTCAGTTGTGATCTATATTTTTAATGTAAGTGAATGCCAAACATGTGTGAAAGCTTAAGATGGTGCTGTAAAATGTATACGCTGTAATTAACGCTATTGCTGTGATGTTAATCTAACGTAGTCCCCCAAGGCTCACAATCCAATAAGTGTTTATTTTTAATTATTAACTTTTTTTATATATATATTCTGTAGGTTATAGATCAAATAAAGTACTAATAATAGTTTAATAAAAATGTGTTTGTTTTTTGGGAAATCACCAGGCGACCCCCTACTCACTGTCGTGTGACCCCCAGTTTGGGAACCACTGACCTAAAGATACTAATGTGCAGCTGTAAAGTACAAAAGTGTACCACCCCAGTGCCAGCTTTTGTACCCTTGTTTCTGACAGTGTAGAATCATGAATACATCTATGAGTGTCCCCACTGGGATATAGGAACAAGTCTGTGTGTGTGAGACTGTGTGTGCTCAGAGTGATTCCGGTACAGTCTCTGCTGGGCGATGTTCCATGAGGCCCATCTTGTGCATGTGGAGATGGACATATTCGGGTAAAAGTCACCCTCGTCTTCAGGTGTTGGGTCTCAGGTGAATCCGTGTTCTCCAACTAACCGCAAATCTGCCAGCAGGCTCATCGAAGGATCCAATCGGGGAGCAGTTCTTCTTTCTTTAGGGACGGTGAAGGGTGTTTCTAACGCCCCTCTTTTTACTCCAAAAAACTCTCTCTCTGTCGCCTCCGGTGGGTTTTCCTGGAGCTCTCTGGCTTCATCCTGTGGTTCTTCTGTTTAGACGGCAGGCGTCAACACCACGGATAAGGAGATGGAGGTACTGCAGATCAGGAATGTGTCTTTAGAGGACGCTGGAGAGTACACCTGCTTGGCCGGAAACTCTATCGGCCACTCCCATCACTCTGCATGGTTGACTGTCTATAAAGGTATCTTGTGGTGCTCTTTTTGGTTCATGGTTTTCTTCTGCCTGTCTTAAAGCCCAAAGTATGTTTGGTTTAGTTTTACATGCATGCTAGGGTACAGTCTTCATCCTGAGTGAAAATTCAACTGTTTTTAACCATCCATATATGATGTACGCAAATGTGCATTGAGTTGTTTTTAGTATTTAGTTTTGTTTTGCAGTCAGTTTGCAGTTGAAATAGGGTGCAATACTTATTTAATAAGTAGGTCTGTGCAGTATTCATTTGACCCCTATTTATTTAGTAGGGGTGTGCAGTATTTTAGTAAATGAAAGCCAAGACTAAATGTATTGGTCCAAAATTATTTTCGTTTACTCCTCATCCACCACCAGTGTGCAGCATCCACCTGGATGACGCGACGGCAGCCATTTTGCGCCAGACCGCACACCACACACCAGCTGATTGGTGGAGAGGAGACAGTGATGAAGCCAATTGAATATGGGGAGGGTTAGGAGGCCATGATGGGCAGAGGACAGTGAGCAGATTTGGCCAGGATGCCGGGGTTAAACCCCTACTCTTTTTGAAGGACATCCTGGGATTTTTAACGACCACCGAGAGTCGGGACCTCGGTTTAACGTCTCATCCGAAAGACGGCGCTCACTGAGCAGTATAGAGTCCCCGTCACTATACTGGGGCATTAGGACCCACACAGACCCATGTGGTCTCCCATCCAGTTGTTCATTCCTTTACTACGTAACTTCATTGTTTAATATGAAAACGTTTACCTTAATTCTTCATAATTATTTACTGTATTAGTTTCATTTGCATTTTGTGTCCACTGTCTGTTCATGCTATTACTTTATTTTTATAACTGATTGGCAAAGATAGACGTAACTTAGCTTTGCTTTCATCACTTTTGAATTTTACACTAATTGCAGTTTTTCATTTTTAGTGATTCAAGTTTTTATGAATTTATATTTATTCATGTTTTTGATTTGCATTATGAGACCTTGATCTTCCTTAAAACTACTTTTAACCTTGAAAAGTTGGAAAAAGTGACTTTAGTGAGCATTTTTAATAGTTTAATGTGTTATTTTCTTTGGGTTGGTGTTGTATATTACACTACAAATCCCTTGTAATACACTGCCAGTACATTTTCTTTTATTTTACAGACTTCTCGCTATATATTATTATTTCTTGTGCATTGTATTATTTAAAACTACTAAAATGTCAATAAACGTTACTTTGTTAAACTCTAGAGTTGAATTTTCAACATTAAAAGTCAACAGAGCAGAGATTAACATCCCATAATGCAATTCACTACCGTAAATAAATGAAAAACACTTTAATTTAAATGATTAAATGCTTATTTTTATATTATAGGGTGATTTTAACAGCATTTTAATAGGCTTCACACACTCAGTGTGTTTTTTAATTTTTAATTTGAGTTACTCTGATCCCAGCTTGCACGTTGTTAAAATTGAGATATTATCATAATAAATATTGCACACTCCTAGTCTGATGAACTCCTACTAATTACTGAAAATCCACCAACACATGATTCTTGTGTTTAAACACCAAAACTCAAGCATACTTTGGGCTTAAATTTGTTCACACTGTGGGTTGAATATGGTGACATCGCAATTGTAGATTAATAACAGGTATATTTATGCAAATCACAAGCTATTGTCAAGAAACAACAAAATAGGGGCCCATTTTGGACATTCATGTTACATAAATATGACTCCTGTCCAGTGTGCGAATTATACATTGACAATCAGGGGGTCAACTTTTTCGCTAGTAGTTTGGTACACTGAAATAATTATTGCAAACAATTTAAATGTGTTGAATTTAAACAAACTAATTACATTTAGTAATGTTCAACTTGATTTGTATGTTTAAATTCAGCCCAAATAGATTGTTTACAACTGCTTAACTAAAGAAAAATGTAGTAAATCTAATGAATCATCTCTGAATAATTTTTTTTCAGTATAATAGATCCTTCAGTGAATCAAATTTATGGATGTATTGAAAGTGCATCTAATTTATTACTAAAATATATAGATTTCAGTGTTTTAATGGCTATTTAGTGATTATTTTAGAGGTTATTGTAGGTGAAACTATACAAATGATGTGTATAAAATCTGTTTTTTTAGGCTACATGTAGATATAAACACCTATTTTACAGGAAACGTGTCTTGTGAACACTTGAGATGTCTATCTGTGCTCTAGAACTGCCAGATTCAGACTGTTGAATGATATTTTTTTTCTCGATTGAATGCATCACAGTGGTATGAACCATATTAAGGGGTGGTCAAATGCATATTTATAATATACATTATTGAATATTAATAATTAAGAATGCTAATATTGAAGATTATCTCACTATTAAAGGGCTGACCCCCCCATATATCTTGTTTTGATGTCTTTCAAGGGGGATCAGGTGTTAATAATCCCCCCCAAACCACCCTGAAATTCGCACTCTGCTCATATCCAGATATGGTGCAGTTCAAATTTGGGTCCCATTTAGCAAAAACACACTGTAGAAAGAACAATTTTTTTGTTCAATGTAATACATGCTTCAGTGGATTAAATTTATGGATGTATTTAAAGTACAACTAATTTGTTACTAAAATATATAGTTTTCAGTGTTTTGAAGGATATTTAGTGACTATTTTAGAGATTACTCTAAGTCAAACTGTACAAATTATGTGTATAAAATATGTTTTTTTTTTTAAGCTACATGCTGATATAAACAACTATTTTACAAGAAATGTGTCTTGTGAACACTTGAGATGTCTATCTGTGCTCTAGAACTGCCAGATTCAGACTGTTGAATGATATTTTTTCTAGCATTGATTGGCTCGATTGAATGCATCACAGTGGTATGAACCGTATTAGGGGGTGGTCAAATGTTTATTTATAATATACATTATTGAATATTAATATTTAAGAACGCTAATATTGAACATTATTTTACTTTTAAAGAGCTGACCCCCCCCATATAACTTGTTTTGATGTCTTTCAAGGGGGATCAGGTGTTAATAATCCCCCCTAAACCCCTCTGAAATTCGCACCCTGCTCATGTCCAGATATGGTGTACTTCAAATTTGGGTCCCATTCGGCAAAAGCACTGTAGAAAGAACTAAACCGATTTCAACAGTGTTTCGTGACAATATCACATGCTATTAAATGAACAAAACATGAGGATGTTGTCAGTGCTGGTGAACACTGGCTCTTTCATCACAGTGCCGTGGTTTTCTAAGGAATAACAATGCAAAGTCATTCTTTTGCGAACCGCACCATTCTTCAACCCCTGTGTGTCTGCTTTGTGGTTTTGTTATTCATCTGGGTGTTGACTGATGCTCCGAATGTCAGTCAGAGCATGTCAAAGTGACATGTTTGTCGTCTTCCTTTTAGAAAAATGGAATCAGAGCGAAGCCAAACCTCTCTCAGTCTGTCTAAAACTGAAATATCATGCATTTATTAATTATTAATAAGTGATAGTATTGTTAATATACACTTTTAATTAATATAGGTAACACTTTACAATAATAATACATAAATAACTATGTATTAATATGTAAACTAAACATTATTATGAATTAATAATGAGTTAAGGTGCATGCTAATCATGAACTTTAACTACAACGTGTGTGAATAACGGCTACCTTAATTACTTGTTAGTACATGTTAATGTATTAACTAACATTTAATTTTAAGCCACATGTAACCAACATGCATTTGTGAGCTGTTAGTGTATGATTATGCATGACTTCACCGTAAACTCATCCTTACTACTCATGAACTCCTGTGTTTAAACTGTTGGTGTTGACAGAACACTCTTCCATTGTTATTCAGTGTAAACGCACTAGACTGACGTGCACAAGAAGTTCATGAGGAGTTAAGAATGGGTTAATGATGATGTGCCCCTTCAAGTAAAGTCATGATATCATTATACATTAACATATGAGTTCATGATGGTTAAAGCATGAACTAATGTGGTAATTATTACATTAATTAACAAACAATCATCTACAAACAAGTAATTAAGGTAGCCGTTATTCCCACATGAATGTTGTATAAGTTCATGATTATCGCATACATTAACTCATCATTAATTCATAATACTGTAATGTTCAGTTTACATATTAACACGTCATTGTTCATGTAGTGTTATTGTAGTGTTTTCTATTTATATAATACTACACTACATAAATGCTTACATAGTTTTTATCTTGTATCATAATCTAATTATGTCTGAAAATAAGATATTATTTTTTACCTGTCTTGAAAATTGACAGAAAGTAGATCCACAATCCACAATAAGAAATAAGTGTCCGTTTTTAGTAATGGCGATTAATTTATCAATATTTGGTTTGTATTATATTTTTAAGTTTCACGTTTTAAGTTTTGTGGTTGGAGGTTTGGTGACGCTTTGTTTCCAGGATAAACTTTCAGTATATAAAATCCTTTCCGAGTTTTTCAAGATTAACCTGTTTCCTATTAACTTTTTTTTTTTTTTTTTTTTTTTGCCTGAATACTAGACAAGCATCCCGAAGAGCCTGACTGTGAGCATAAGCAACACTATGCTGACATCATTTCCTCTTCGGCTCGGGTTTTGATAAGCACCTCACCTAGAGGGAGAATCGATTTATGCATTTAAATCGATTCAGTTTATCAAGATGCTTGTCAGTCCAACATTTCCTTCTTAAAGGGATAGTTCACCCAAATTTGGACATTTGTGGTAATTTACTGGAAGATTTTGAGCTAAATCTGTTGTTCTTGGTGATGATGGTGACAGGGTTTTTTAGATTCAATATGAACACATTCAAATGAGTCTAAATAGTCATGGCTCCTGATGACCCTCTAAGGTCTTGTTAAGCCAAACCATCAGTCTCTGAAGGAAATTGAACGTTGTTTTGCAATATTATTAGCTTTGTTCCACAGCCTGATCAAACAGACATAAACACTCACCGGCCACTTTATTAGGTACATGTTACGGGAGTACCAGGTTGGACCCCTTTTGCCTTCAGAACTGCCTTCATCCTTCGTGGCATTGATTCAACAAGATACAGGAAATATTCCTCAGAGATTTTGCTCCATATTGACATGATAGCGTCACACAGTTACTGCAGATTTGTCGGCTGCACATCCATGATGCGAATTTCCCGTTCCACCACATCCCAAAGGTGCTCTATTGGATTGAGATCTGGTGACTGTGGAGGCCATTTGAGTACAGTGAACTCATTGCCATGTTCATGAAACCAGTCTGAGATGATTCATACTTTATGACATGGTGCGTTATCCTGCTGGAAGTAGCCATCAGAAGATGGAGACTCTGTGCTCATAAAGGGATGGACATGGTCAGCAGCAATACTCAGGTAGGCTGTGGTGTTGACACGATGCTCAATTGGAACTAATGGACCCAAAGTGCACCAAGGAAATATCCCCCACACCATTACACCACCACCACCAGCCTGATCGTTGAAACAAGGCAGGATGGATGCATGCTTTCATGTTGTTGATGCCAAATTGAGTTGCCTTTCTATCAGCTGGAACCAGTCTGGCCATTCTCCTCTGACCTCTGGCATCAACAAGGCATTTGCGCCCACAGAACTGCCGCTCACTGGATCTTTTCTCTTTTTCAGACCATTCTCTGTAAACCCTAGAGATGGTTGTGCGTGAAAATCCCAGTGGATCAGCAGTTTCTGAAATACTCAAACCATCAACAATCATGCCACATTCAAAGTCACTGAAATCCCCTTCCTTCCCCATTCTGATAATCAGTTTGAACTGTAGCAGGTCGTCTTGACCATGTCGACATGCCTAAATGCATTGAGTTGCTGCCATGCGATTGGCTGATAAGAAATTTGCATTAACAAGCAGTTGGACAGGTGTACCTAATAAAGTGGCCGGTGAGTGTATGTGCGAATGTAGTCCGATTGAAGTCCAGGGTGTGGATTAAAGCTAGTAATATTGTAAATAATGTTCAACTTCTTACACGGAGCGATCGTTTGGCCTCACAAGACCTCAAATGTTTCATCAGGAGCCATGACTATAGATTTGGATTCATTTGTAAGTCTTTATTTTGAATCTAAAAAGCCTGTAACCATTCACTGCCATTATATCATAACCAAAAACAACAGATTCAGCTCGAAATCTTCTGTAATGTTCTACTGAAGAACAAAAGTTGACCTGTGGGTGGCTAAATTAATCGCACATTTTAATTTCTAGGTGAACTATTTATCCCTTTAATCCTTGAATGTTGATCTTTTTGCATTTGCATGTGCAGTCGACCAATAAAATACTATTACTCGAGCTTCATGTTCACACCTCAGCATTCAAATATGATTGTCGATTAAAAGTCAAGCCAAAGAGAAGTGACCTGCCAGTGAGATGCATTTGCATGCATATTGTTGTGTGCTGTGTGAAACGTATACACACGATACAATGACATCTTTTGTGTGTGCATGGACTATGTGAAAGACACCCAGTATAATAAAGCAGAGCCTCTGGGGCAGACAAACACCAAGCAAACAGCGTAGGAAATATCTGTATCAGCCTGACTTCTCGTGTAATTTTAGCCCCATAACCTAACTCTCCATTTATCCTTCACTGAAACACATACCCAGTTCAGATTTAGTGGACCCGCCCAGATAAGCCATTCCTCTCAATTTACATTTGTATTTGTGTTGCAAATTTAATGTCTCATATGAGTTTACATGAGCCCATTTTTTTGGGGGGGGGGTCTAATCTCGAAGCGAGAGCTGCCAAGTATCATGAGCCGCGGTTTCCTTCTCCTGCTAGTCATATAAGCAGAAGAATGTGCCGTGAAACCCGATCCATGAAAGAAGTGATTATGATGCTACAATAGGAGTTTGTGTTCTTCGCAGTGCACCATTCACGTGAAACAACAACTTCCCTAAATGAGGTTTTCTTTTGGTGTGTGTGTGTGTGTGTGTGTGTGTGCATTTCTGTGTGTTTTGATTTTAAAAGGAATTGCATGTGTTAATTCATATTTACAGTTGAAACCAGAAGTTTACATACACTCTAAAAAAATGAACATAACCATTTTTTTTTAAAAACGTCTGGTGTTAAATCATACTAAACATTTACTATTTTAGGTCCGTTAGGATTACCTGAATGATTTACATTTGCTAAATGCCAGAATAATGAGCTAAATTTTTTTTTGAGACTTTTTTTTTTATTATTAATTTCTAGACATTTAAAAGTTTACACACATTTTCTTGGTATTTTTTTAGCTTTGCTTTTAAACTGTATAACTTTGGTCAAATGTTTTGGGTCTCCTTCCACAAGCTTCACACAATAGTTTGCAGGAATTTTGGCCCATTCCTCCTGACAGAATTGGTGTAGCTGAGTCAGATTTGTAGGCTGTCTTGCTCGCACAAGCTTTTTCAACTCTGCCCACACATTTTCTATAGGATTGAGATCAGGGCTTTGTGATGGCCACTCCAAAACATTCAATCTGTTGTCTTTCAAGCACATTTTAACTCATTTGGCAGCATGCTTAGGGTCATGGTCTGTTTGGAAGATCCATTTGTGGCCAAGTTTTAATTTCCTGGCTGATGTCTTGAGATGTTGCTTCAGTATTTCTATATAATGTTCTTTCTTCATGATGCCATCTATGCTGTGAAGTGGACCAGTCCCTCCTGCAGCAAAACAGCCCCACAACATGATGCTGCCGCCCCCATACTTCACAGTTGGGATGGTGTTCCCAGGCTTGTGCGCTTTCCCCTTTGTCCTCCAAATGTAGCACTGGTCATTATGGCCAAACAGTTCAATCTTAGATTCATCAGAGCACAGGACATGCCTCCAAACATTATTCGTTTTCCCAGTGAAATTTAGCAAACTGTAATCTGGCTTAGTTGTTGATTCTGGCTTGTTGATTTTCCCATGTTGTCACACAAGGAAGCAGTGTGCTTGAGGTTTTCCTTTAATACTATTCTACAGTCGTGCCTCCAATTAACTCAAATGTTGTCAATTAGCCAATCAGAATCTTCCAAAAACTTGACATCATCATCTGAGCTTTTTCAGAGGCAGAATAATCGTATTATATGTGAACTTGACTTTCAAGAAAAGTTAAAACAATTTCTCATAAAATCTCTCTCTCATTATTCTGCTATTAAGCAGAACAGAAACACATTTGATAATCCTGACTTGCCTAAAAGAGAAACAGTTTAGTCACATTACCATCTGACCTTTTTTAAATGGTTGTATGCCTTTTTATACAGTGTATGTACACTTCTGTTTTTAACTGCATCACTGTTAAAAAAAGAAAGAAAGTTGACTCAACTTAAAATATAAGGCAACTTGCTTCATGGCTTTTTGAGTTGACTTAAATCAAGTCAAAAGCAGTACTTAGATTAAAAGTTGAGTCAACTGAGATGTAAATAGCTGTGTTTTCTCAGCTCACGAAGGTCAATAAACATGATCATCACCCCTTCCCTTCTGCCACCCTGCATTGTTCCTTTCTTTTATAATCCAGCCGTTCCCCCGACTCAGCTGCCCAACCAGACGTACCTGGAGGTGCTGATCTACTGCGTGGGCTTCTTCCTCATCTGTGTGATGGTGGGGACCGCCGTGCTGGCCAAAATGCACAGCTCTGCCAAGAAAAGCGACTTCAACAGCCAGCTGGCCGTCCACAAGCTGGCCAAGAGCATCCCCCTGCGCAGACAGGTAACAGAAAGTAGATAGGGGGTTTGATATCTTTACTACTAAACACACAAACATCTCATTTCAGCAGCTGTTTGTTGTGGCATCTGGTGGATACTGATGGATTTAGTGATTGCACGGACGTAACAACAGTCAAAGACATCGAATAGGATCAATATTTAACTGTAATGTTGTTCATTGAAAGTCTGCATCGACCGAATTTTATTTCAGTGTGTTGATGGACTTCCAGTGGACCCTTTGCACGTTTCCAGGTTTCTCAGCAGCAGAAGTCGTCATAGTTGGGTGAACTTAAGAGCGCAGTGAATGGGAGAGTACATCAAATATTTTTTGGCAATCCTATTTGGTGAAATAATAAAGGAAAAATTCAATTATGGTGTTATCAAGACTTTCAGAAAAAGGAAAACAATTTTGTGAGACTGTTAACGGCAGCCGGAAGAGAGAACAACGTCAAATTTGCTGTCCTGCCCGATAGAGGCTACAACAGAAATGCCATGCATTAGCGGCAATTTCATTCATTCATTCATTTTCTTGTCGGCTTAGTCCCTTTACAAAATCTGGGGTCGCCAGATATTACGCAGCGGATGCCCTTCCAGCCGCAACCCATCTCTGGGAAACATCCACACACTCATTCACACACACACTCATACACTACTGACAATTTAGCCTACCCAATTCACCTGTACCGCATGTCTTTGGACTGTAGGGGAAACCGGAGCACCCGGAGGAAACCCACGCGAAGGCAGGGAGAACATGCAAACTCCACAAAGAAACGCCAGCTGAGCCGAGGTTCGATCCAGCGACCTTCCTGTTGTGAGGCGACAGGACTACCTACTGCGCCACTGCCTCGCCTAGCGGCAATTTATATTTTGTAATTTGATGCAAAGATGATATAATACATACATAAATACATATAAATAGTTTTTTTTCATGTGTATTTCTTTTGCACTGACCGAATTCCTCCTCTAGTAAACTAAAACCTGACAGTAGTAAATCCACATGACCAATTTAAACACTGCAAAACTTGCATGTGAAATTCATTCACCCTGAACAACACACAGTCTTGTGGATTCCAGACTGACATAATTTGGCCTGCAATAATTTGCCAGCTCTCATTTGAATGTTTGCCACTACCACCAAGATCGGCCCTCCTACTCATCGAGGCTTACACCCCCAATGATGACTGGACTGTCTGTATGAACTGGAAGTTGCTGAGACATGTTGATGTGCTTTCATCTGAAATGGAATATTGATAAGGGGGCGGGGGTTTTTTGAGCATCATTTCTGTGGCAAACTAAAGGTAAGAGGGGTGTGGCTCAGAATATTGTGGCTAAAGCATCAAACTGACGTCAGCAGAGAAGGACCACCACTCCAAACGCAGAATAAAATGCTCAGAATTTGATTGAGGATTACCAAGACAAACATTTTTCTATTTTTTTTTCAAGTGTTTTAACTTGCACTGATTAATAGTTTACTTAAAGAATAACAATGTGCGCTATTAAAATAAACTTTGTACATTTCGAAGCTGCCATATGGCTTTTGAATTAAATGTTGAATATAATTAATAAATAATTTAAACTCAAAGTTTTATGTTAAAGAAAACTCCACTTAAAAAAAATAAAATAAAAGGGCAATTTTACAAGTCTCCTAGAGTTAAGCCCTTGACTTGAACCATTTTTCAATCCATTCAGGTGATTTCTTCTTCTGGAGGGGTCATTTTTAGCTTAGCTTAGCATAATGAACTAAATCAGATTAGACCATTAGCATTTTGTTAAATTTCGTTTGCCAATTTCCTATTTAAATGTTGAGTCTTCTGTAGTTACATTGTTTAATAGCTTCAACAGAAACTGAAAAATTACATTCAGATTTTAGCTGAATGGGTTAAAAAATTGTCAGCTGTTTAACTCTAGGAGACTTGTAAAATGAGCTTTAAACAAAAATAAAGGTGGAGTGTTCCTTTAAATAATTATGCTTTATGAAAATGTGGGTTTTGATTGGTTTTCCTTTAGTGTGTGGTGTTTATTGTATAATATCTCTTTATTCGTGTCTATTGATGTCCCATCAGAGTGAGTAACTTCTTTACACCCATCAGTGCACTAGATCTCCTTCAGTGTGTGTGGTTTTTGCTGTGTTGTATGGAGAGTAAGCTGTAGGTGTTTTCGTGCAGGTGTCTGTGGACTCCAGCTCATCTATGCATTCGGGTGGGATGTTGGTCCGTCCATCCCGTCTGTCCTCCAGTGGCTCCCCAATGCTCTCAGGGGTCTCCGAATACGAGCTTCCCCAGGACCCACGCTGGGAGGTGCAACGAGACAGGTAACACACAACAAACTCCTTATTTACTGACAATATGGTGCATTCATCTATCCATCCATCTAAAAATACATCCATTCTTCCACCCAACATATCGGTTTATCCATCCAACATATCTGTCCATATATCCAACATATCTGTCCATCCATCCAACATATCGGTCCATATATCCAACATATCTGTCCATCCATCCAACATATCGGTCCATATATCCAACATATCTGTCCATCCTTCCAACATATCGGTCCATATATCCAACATATCTGTCCATCCATCCAACATACAGGTCCATATATCCAACATATCTGTCCATCCTTCCAACATATCGGTCCATATATCCAACATATCTGTCCATCCTTCCAACATATCGGTCCATATATCCAACATATCTGTCCATTCATCCAACATATCTGCCCATTCATCCAACATATCAGTCCATATATCCAACATATCTGTCCATCCATCCAACATATCAGTCCATATATCCAACATATCTGTCCATTCATCCAACATATCTGCCCATTCATCCAATATATCGGTCCATATATCCAACATATCTGTCCATCCATCCAACATACAGGTCCATATATCCAACATATCTGTCCATTCATCCAACATATCGGTCCATATATCCAACATATCTGTCCATCCTTCCAACATATCTGCCCATTCATCCAACATATCTGTCCATTCATCCAACATATCTGCCCATTCATCCAACATATCAGTCCATATATCCAACATATCTGTCCATCCATCCAACATATCGGTCCATATATCCAACATATCTGTCCATCCATCCAACATATCAGTCCATATATCCAACATATCTGTCCATCCATCCAACATATCAGTCCATATATCCAACATATCTGTCCATCCATCCAACATATCGGTCCATATATCCAACATATCGGTCCATTCACCCAACATATCTGTTCATCCATCCAACATATCAGTCCATATATCCAACATATCTGTCCATCCATTCAACATATCGGTCCATATATCCAACATATCGGTCCATTCACCCAACATATCTGTCCATCCATCCAACAAATCGGTCCATATATCCAACATATCTGTCCATTCATCCAACATATCGGTCCATTCACTCAAATCATCTGTCCGTCCATCCAACATATCGGTCCATATATCCAACATATCTGTCCATTCATCCAACATATCGGTCCATATATCCAACATATCTGTCCATCCATCCAACATATCGGTCCATATATCCAACATATCTGTCCATCCATCCAACATATCTGTCCATATATCCAACATATCTGTCCATCCATCCAACATATTTGTTCATCCATCCAACATATCGGTCTACATATCCAACATATCTGTCCATCCATCCATCCAACATATCGGTCAATATATCCAACATATCGGTCCAAATATCCAACATATCTGTCCATCCATCCAACATATTTGTTCATCCATCCAACATATCGGTCTACATATCCAACATATCTGTCCATCCATCCATCCAACATATCGGTCAATATATCCAACATATCGGTCCAAATATCCAACATATCTGTCCATCCATCCAACATATCTGTCCATCCATCCAACATATCGGTCCATATATCCAACATATCTGTCCATCCATCCAACATATTTGTTCATCCATCCAACATATCGGTCCATATATCCAACATATCGGTCCAAATATCCAGCATATCTGTCCATCCATCCAACATATCGGTCCATATATCCAACATATCGGTCCATATATCCAACATATCTGTCCATCCATCCAACATATCTGTCCATCCTTCCAACATATCGGTCAATATATTCAACTTATCTGTCCATCCATCCAACATATCTGTCCATCCATCCAACATATTGGACCATATATCCAACATATCTGTCCATCCCTCCAACATATCTGTCCATCCATCCAACATATCGGCCCATATATCCAACATATCCATCCATCCAACTACCCAACATATCTTTCCAACATATCCATCCATCCATCCATTCATCCGTTCATCCACCCGTCCATCCATCCATCTAACAAATCCATCATCCATCCATCCATCCATCTGTCCATCCAACAATCCAACCAACCAACATAGCCATCCGTTAATCCTATCCATCCCTTTATCCCCAATTCCAATCCATCATATCCATCCATCCATCCATCCATCTATCCATCCATCAATACATTCATCCATCCCATTCCAACACATCCCATCCATCCATCCATCCAACCAACATATCCATCCATCCATTCATCCATCCATCCATCCATCCAACATATCCATCTATATATCCAAGATATCAATCAATAAATCATTTAATGAAATCTAACATATAGAACAAAAAAATCCATCCATCCAAATACAGATGATTGTAGAGTGTTGTTATGGTGTGTGCGTGTGTGTTCAGGCTGGTTCTCGGGAAACCTCTTGGCGAAGGCTGCTTTGGACAGGTGATGATGGCCGAGGCGATGGGGATGGATAAAGAAAAACCCAATAGAATCACCAAAGTGGCCGTCAAGATGCTCAAATGTAAGTATTTTCTGCCATTAGTGCGTGCGTGTGTGCTCAAGTCTGAGCTAGTGACTCCAGAACAGAGCCGTGCGTTTATTCTGATGCTGGTCATAATTTCTGCCTTCTTGTCAGCAAGTAAAGGCCTGAAATCATTTGTCACCCAAGTTCATGATTTACTGATTAATATAAACCATTAATAAACTACTATTATTTATTAGCTTACTTATGTTTAGGGTTTAAATCTTTTGTGATTTTGTGTATCTGTAACAATGGGACATCGTAAACATTTCGTAACCGGTCATTGTAAAATATGTTCGTCAATATTGCTTTCCTAGCGGATGCCACGGAGAAAGACCTGTCAGACCTGATCTCTGAGATGGAGATGATGAAGATTATTGGCAAACACAAGAACATCATCAACCTGCTGGGAGCCTGCACACAAGACGGTGAGTTAGAGACGGACGGAAACATTCAGAGATAATGCAGCGCAGGCGTAAATCATCTTTCAGAATCCGTTGGTTAGCCGCGCTGCTTTTGTCTTCAAAAGGACAGGATGTTGTCATCGGTCCAGCTATTGGTATTTCACATTGTCCTTATTTAGTCACTCATAAATCAATGAGCTAAAACCATTTCAAGGCCATTCTCGTGTTGATTAATGCATTGCTTTTGTTTACTTTGTGAATTATGTACACTATCTTTTATATGGGGGCTGCACAGTGGTTCAGTGGTTAGCACTGTTGCCTCACAGCAAGAAGGTCACTAGTTTGTGTCCCGGCTGGGCCAGTTGTCATTTCTGTGTGGAGTTTGCATGTTCTCCCCGTGTTGGTGTGGGTTTGCTCCGGGTGCTCTGGTTTCCCCCACAGTCCAAACACATGCGCTATAGGCGAATTGGATGTATTTAATTGGCCGAAGTGTATAAGTGCGTCAATGTGAGAGTGTATGGGTGTTTCCCAGTACTGGGTTGTGGTCGGAAGGGCATTCGCTGCATAAAACGTATGCTGGATAAGTTGGCGGTTCATTCCGCTGTGGCGACCCCTGATAAATAATAAACTTA
>NC_133183.1:61240000-61262500 GCF_049306965.1 Danio rerio | reverse complement strand
CAGAATATATAATAATAACAATAATGATAATTTTATAATACTACTAAAAGAGAATAATACATTGGAGATTTATGAATTGTGTTGTTGTAATTGTAGAATTGTAAATCTATTTTCATATTTAAATGTTACTTTTGTATTTTTATAGTCACAATGTTGTTGTTTATTATTATTATTTATATCATTATTATTAGTAGTACTAGTAGTAGTATTGAACAGCAGTTATTTTACGTTTTTACAAAAAAAAAATTTTTGAATTAGCAGCTATTATTATTATTATTATTATTATTATTATTGTTGTTGTTATTGGACAGCAGTTGTGTTATTTTGCAGTTTTATTAAAAATAAGCTAATTATTATTTTTAGAATTAGCAGTTATTATTAAACTATTGAATTATATAAAAATTATTAGTAGATTTTTGTCATCATATTGTTCAGGAATGTTATTATTTGTTTTTATTTTATTTGTTTTTATTGTTCAACACCCGTCCTGTATTTTATTTTAAACCTTTATAAAAATAATTTATTGTTGTTACTAATATTATTTGTATTTAATATTAGAGAAAACTGTTGTACTTATTTTTGTTATTATTACTATTAGTTTCTTGTGCTTATTTTATTATTGGTATTATTAAGTATAATTATAATTTATATTTATCATTGTTGTTATAATTATATGTTTATCATTCGATAATAATAATAACAATAATAAAAACAATAATAATAATAATAATAATAAAAATGGCAATGATAATATTTGATATTCTTCATAAGGAAACAATTAATAATTATAAATTATTGTAAATTATGTTTTTTATACAATGAAAGTCATGAATACTATTATACAAAATAATTGTCATTATTTTTAGTTTCTTAATTAGTTATAATTATTGTACTTATTTTTAATATTTTTACTATTAGTTTCATGTTCTTCTTCTCTTCTTCTAATTATTATTATTATTATTATTATTATTTAGTATTATATTATATTAATTATATTATTATATAATATTGTATATATTATTCTATAATATATTATATTATATAATATATTATATATTATATTAAGTATAATTAAAATTTGTATTTATCATTGTTATAATTATACATTTATCATTAAATAATAATAATAATAATAATAATAATTATTATTATTATTATTATTATTATAAATTATTGTAAATAAGTTTTGTTTTTATATAATAAAAGTTATTAAAATTATTCAAAATTATTTTTATTTTATTTTTATTCATAATTAGTTAAAATTATTATACTTATTGTATTATTATTACTATTAGTTTCTTGTTCTTCTTCTTCTTATTATTATTATTATTAAGTATAAATATAATTAAATTCTATGTTTATCATTGGATAATAATAATAATAATAATAATGTTAATAATAATATGTGATATCTTTCATAAGGAAATAATTAATAATTATTGTAAATTAGTTTTATCGTTTATTATATGGTAAAATAGTCATTATTATTATTATTATTATTAATATTATTATTATTATTATTATTATTATTGTACAAAAAAATTTACTTAAATTGCTGTTATCCTTATTATTAAAATTGTTGTTATAAAATACTTTCTTTTATAAAAATCAATGTAAAAGAATACGTTTAATACTACTATAAATCATGCTGTCAGATTAAAACCCATTCTACATCTTCCATCTACAGGAGTATCTGGACCTGTCCGTATCTCTGGACCAGTTTTCTCCAAACTTCCCGGACACTCGCAGCTCCACCTGCTCCTCAGGTGAAGACTCAGTGTTTTCTCATGACGCCGGAGCCGATGAGCCCTGTTTGCCCAAATTCCCACCCCATCCCAACCGAGGAGTGGCCTTTAAAAAGCGCTGAGGACTCATTTACTCAGTGTGTGTGTGTGCAGACTTATGAACTCTGGGAGAAACACATACAGCTGCACACAAAACCGCCAAAGCTTCAAGTGCTTGAAATACGGACTATCACTGCTCCTGAAACGCTGGAGGACAGGAAAGTGGTACTCGGATGTTCTCAAAACTCAAATACATCCGTCATTGTACGATCTCCAGATTGACTGGCGTTGGGGGCGTTGATGTTTTTTATCGCTGTTAATTTTAGCATCCAAATCGTTACGAAACAAACTGAGATCCACCGAAATGGTCCGCCCGAATGTATTTTTACCAACGGGTTGATCTGACTTGACCTCCTTTCCTGTAAATACATCTAGAAATGTATAAATATGAATATATATTTACACTCTACCCCTATTTTTATTACACTATTGGTTTTTGTACCAGGATGAGTTTATGTAGATCTTTTTTGAAGTGTAGATTGTTTGTTTTTTTGAAAGGGATGATGAAATGAACTGTAGATGAGATTATATTATTAAGAGCTGATAGGCGGCCAGTTTTTTTAATTTTTTTTTTTATCATCGACGCAGCTAGTGGCTCAAAAACTGCTGCTATCTTCTGATGGTACTCGCTACGATGTCAGAATTAAGCTATGTGGATTTTTGTATTGAATGGTTGTTCATGTCTTAAAGGAACACAACACCTTTTTTAAAGAAGGCTAATTTCACAACTTCCCTAAAGATAAACTTGTTGATTTTTATCAATTATTGAATCATTTCAGACAATCTCCGGGTCTGACGAAAGCACTTTAGCTTAGCTTAGCATAGATTATTAAATCAGATTAGACCGTTAGCATTTTGCTCAATAGTGACCAGAGGTTTGATAATTTTCCTATTTAAAGTTTCACTCTCCTGTAGTTATTTTATGTACTAAGACTGTGATTCTTCTGTACTTAGAAAAGGAAATGTTTGTAACGATACGGCTTGAAACTATACTCTCATTCTGGCTTAATATTCAGGGAATGTTACTGCTGTACCATGGTTGCAGCAGACATCATGATATTACACAGCATCAAGCTTTGAATATTAAAAATCTGGTCATTTTTGAGTGAGATGCTAATGGTCTAATCCGATTCAATTCATTAAGCTAAGCTAAGCTAAAAACGTACCTCCAAATCCAGAGATCGGCTAAATGAATTAAAACATTATGAAACTAAACAGTTTCAGCAGAAGTCGTAAAATTTGTATTGAATGATTGTTCATGTCTTAAGGGAAAATTTATTTTACAAATTCCCAAAGTTAAACTTGTTGATTTGAACCATTTTTTGAATCCATTCAGCCAATCTTTGGGTCTGGCGGAAGCACTGTTAGCTTAGCTTAGCATAGATAATTGAATCAGATAAGACCATTAGCATCTCATTCAAAAATCACCAGAGTTTTTGATCATTTTTTTATTTAAGGCTCGACTTTTTGGTAATTACATTGTGTACTATGACTGAAGGAAGAAGTTGGTATTTTCTTGGCTAAAATGGCTAGGAACTATATTTTCTTTCTGGCGTAATAATCAAGGAACTTTACTGCTGTACCATGACTGCAGCAGCCGCAATGATATTACACAACATCAGGCTTTAAATATTAAAAATCGGGTAATTTTTAAGTGAGATGCTAATGATTTAAAATGATCAACTTTTTAGACTTTTGAATAAGATGCTAATGGTCTAATCCGATTCAATTAACTATGCTAAGCTAACAGTGCTCCCACCAGACCCGGAGATCAGCTGAATGGATTAAAAATGGTAAAACTCAACAGTTTCACTCTAAGGGAGTCGTAAGATTTGTATAAAATGATTGTGTATGTCTTAAAGGAACACTCCACCTTTTTTGTTCATTTTACACCTTCCCTAAAGTTAAACAGTTTATTTTTACCATTCTTAATCCATACAGACGATCCTTGGGTCTGGCGGGAGCACTCTTAGCTTAGCTTAGCATAGATCATTGAATCAGATTAGACCATTAGCATCTCATTCAAAAATGACGCGAATTTTGATCATTTTTTTATATAAAGCTTGACTTTTCTGTAACTAAGACTGGCAGAATTAAAAGTTGATATGTTCTTGGTTAATACAGCTAGGAACTATACTTTCATTCTGGCGTAATAATCAAGGAACTTTACTGCTGTACCATGACTGCAGCAGGCGCAATGATATCACACAGAATCAAGCTTTAAATATTAAAAATAGATCAAAAATCTAGTGATTTTTGAGTGAGATGCTAATGGTCCAATCTGATTCAATTAACCATGCTAAGCTAACAGTGCAGACCCGGAGATCGGCTGAATGGATTAAAAATGGTAAAACTCAACAGTCTCACTCTAAGGGAGTCGTAAGATTTGTATTGAATGATTTTTTATGTCTTAAAGGAACACTCCACCTTTTTTATTCATTGTACAACTTCCCTAAAGTTAAACTTAATGATTTTAACCATTTTTAAATCCATTCAGCCGATCTCCGGGTCTGGCAGGAGCACTGTATGCTTAGCATAGCTTAGCATAGATCATTGAATCGGATTAGACCATTAGCCTCTCATTCAAAAATCACCAGAGTTTTGATCTTTTTTTTATTATTATTTAATATAATAATTAATAAATAACACCGGCCTACTAAGACTGAAATAAAATGAAAAGTAGATGTTTTCTGAGCTAATACGGCTAGGAACTACACTCTCATTCTGGCGTAATAATCAAGGAACTTTACTGCTGTACCAAGGCTGCAGCAGGCGCAATGATATTACACAGAATCAAGCTTTAAATATTAAAAATATTTTAAAAATGATCAAAACTCTGGTAATTTTTGAGGCGAGATGTTAACGGTCTAATCTGATTCTATTCACTATGCTAAGCTAAGCTAAAAGTGCTCTGCCAGACATAAAGATTGGCTGAATGGATACAAAAAAATGGTGAAACTCAACAGTTTAACTCAAAGTGAGTCGTAAAATGAACCTATTTACAATAAATAAGTGGAATAGTTCAAGGGATTGTTCACCCAAAAATTAAATATGTCTTCATTCATTCACCGTTTGTTTGTTCAAAACATATTTGAGATCTTCTTCCAAGTTATTTTTAACAATGCTTGACTATGAAATGAAAGTGAAAGCCACCAGCATTGTCAAGCATTTATTTGAGCATTTTTCGAAATATCTTCTTTATTTTTTGTTCATAAACTCAAGGTTTTAAACCACACGGGGGAGAGTAGCTAAAAATTGAACAAATTTCTGCGTGAACTATCCCTTTAAGTTCATTTTTAAATCATTATCAGAAAGAAATACAGACGCTATAAATGTTCGACGACAACTACATGTACATTAAAATCAACGGTGCCTGTTAAACGTTTCTGTTACATCCAATAAAACCGCTGTTGACTAAACGAATCACAAACCCTTTTCGACCACATAAACAAACCTTGTAAATATCACTCCTACAGACGAGTTTACAGCCTAACTTGTGTTTACAGTGAAATGGACTCATTTAGCGCAGGTTAGCAGGGGCGATTAAATATTATAATGCGTACAGCTTACAGTGTAAATGGCGTCTCCTGCTGAAAGCCCAGCGTAAATGCTTTATTTATGGTGGTTTGAGTGACCTCTCGTCTGCGTTTTGGTGTTCTGCCAGCGTCTGCGTGCACTTTCAGCCATGCGCATTTGCAGAAACCGAAAAACAGCCGTGATTTATGCGCTTGTGGAATATGGTTGAAGGTTGCGGAGTGTAAATTTACTGCTGTTTGTCATGTTTATGGGACAGTCGCTGTAAAATGTTAATTAGCCGAAACATGGTTTTTGTTGTGAGGGATGAAGGCAGGTTAACGGATATGGACTTTTGAAACTCTGGCTGGAGGTCTGTTTTCTTCATAGGAATGCATTATGATTGGGTTACAGTTCAGTCAGCGGCTAATTCATAACTCAAATGCATCAATAAATGTATCGGCTTGTTTTATATGCAACGGCTTGTGTTGAATTTTTTATTCTGGGTTGAAAGTGGATTACTTCATTTAGGGTTTTCTAAAAAATGGGGGGAAAGTGGAGACTGGGTTGCCAGCATGTGTAAGGTTGTATATACAGTTGAAACCAGAAGTTTACATACACTGTAAAAAGGAACATAAGCATTTAAAAAAAGGGCAGATGTTGATGTGATTAAACCTGTTTCTCTTTTAGGTAAGTCAGGATTATCAAATGTGTTTCTGTTCTGCTTAATAGCAAAATAATCAGAGAGATATTTTTGAGAAATTGTTATAACTTTTCTTTAAAGTCAAGTTCACAAATAATAAGATTGTTCTGCCTCTGAAAAAGCTCAGATTATGCTGTCAAGGTTTTGGAAGATTCTGATTGGCTAATTGACAACATTTGAGTTAATTGAAGGCACGACTGTAGAATAGTATTTAAGAAAAACCTCAAGCACACTGCTTCCTTGTGTGACAACATGGGAAAATCAACAAGCCAGAATCAACAACAAAGCCAGATTACAATTTGCTAAATGACACTAGGAAAAAGACTAATGTTTGGAGGCATGTTCTGTGCTCTGATGGAGCTAAGATTGAACTGTTTGGCCATAATGAGCAGTGTTACATTTGGAGGACAAAGGGGAAAGCTTACAAGCCTAGAACACCATCCCAACTGTGAAGTATGGGGGCGGCAGCATCATGTTGTGGGGCTGTTTTGCTGCAGGAGGGACTGGTCCACTTCACAGCATAGATGGCATCATGAAGAAAGAACATTATGGAGAAATACTGAAGCAACATCTCAAGACATCAGCCAGGAAATTAAAACTTGGCCACAAATGGATCTTCCAAACAGACCATGACCCTAAGCATACTGCCAATTGAGTTAAAATGTGCGGTAAGGACAACTGAGTGAATGTTTTGGAGTGGCCATCACAAAGCCCTGATCTCAATCCTATAGAAAATGTGTGGCCAGAGTTAAAAAAGCTTGTGAGAGCAGGACAGCCTACAAATCTGACTCAGTTACACCAATTCTCTCAGGAGGAATGGGCCAAAATTCCTGCAAACTATTGTGTGAAGCTTGTGGAAGGATACCTTAACATTTGACCTAAGTTATACAGTTTAAAAGCAAAGCTAAAAAATACCAAGGAAATGTGTGTACAAACTTTTGACTGTCTAGAAATTAGTCAAAAATTCTCAAAAAAAAAATTCTCTCATTATTCTGGCATTTAGCAAATGTAAATCATTCAGGTTATCCTAACGGACCTAAAATAGTAAACATTTAGTATGATTTAACACCAGACGCTTTTAAATGGTTATGTTCCTTTCTTTATAGTGTATTTAAACCTCTGGTTTCAACTGTAAGTCTTAATATTTGTATTGAATGATTATTCATGTCTTAAGGAAACACTCTACAAGTTAAATGTTGATTTTTACCATTTTTTTAATGCATTCAGACAATCTCAAGGTCTGGCGGGAGCACTGTTAGCTTAGCATAGATCATTGAATCAGATTAGACCATTAGCATCTCATTTAAAAATTATCATCTTTTTTTTATTTAAAGCCAGACTCTTCAATAATTGCACTTTGTACTGAGATGGACGGAAGAAGTTGGTATTTTCTAGGCTAAAACAACTAGGAACTATATTTTTTATTCTGGCGTAATAATCCAGGAACTTTACTTCTGTACCATGACTGCAGCAGATGCAATGATATTACACAGCATCAGGCTTCAAATATTAAAAATATTTTTTTAAATGATCAAAACTCTGGTCATTTTTGAGTGAGATGCTAATGGTCTAATACAATTCAATTAACTATGCTAAGCTAAGCATAAAGTGCTCTGCCAGATCCAGAGATCAGCTGAATGGATTCAAAAAATGGTCAAACTCAACTGTTTAACTCTAAGGGATTTTTTTTTGCTCATTTCCCTAAAGTTAAACTAGTTGAATTCTACCATTTTTCAATTCACTTAGCCAATCTCCGGATCTGGCGGGAGCACTTTAGCTTAGCGTAGCTTAGCATAGATCATTGAATCATATTAGACCATTAGCATCTCAATAAAAAAAAAATCTTAAAGCTTGTCTTTTCTGTAATTACATTGTATACAAAGACTGACAGAAATGAAAAGTTATTTCTGGGCTGATACGGCAAGGAACTATACTCTCATTCTGGCGTAATAATCAAGGAGCTTTACTGCTTGTACCATGACTGCAGCAGGCGCAATGATATTACACAGCATCAAGCTTTAAATATTAAAAATATTTTAATAATGATTAAAACTGGTCATTTTTGGGGTGAGATGCTAATGGTCATGAGCTTTATATCTTGACCGAAAGGACAAGATCTCGGATACAAGCGGCCGAAATGAGTTTCCTTCGAAGGGTGGCAGGGCGCACTCTTATGGATAGGGTGAAGAGCTCGGACTAGAGTCGCTGCTCCTCCACATCGATAGAAGTCAGCTGAGGTGGCTCGGGCATCTGTTTCGCATGCCTCCTTCACGCCTGATTAGGGAGGTGTTCCAGACGTGTCCCACCGGGAGGCGGCCTCGGGGAAGAGCCAGAACACGCTGGAGGGACTATGTCTCTCGGCTAAGCCTCGGGATCCCCCCGGAAGAGCTGGAGGAAGTGTCTGGGGATAGGGAAGTCTGGGGTTCTCTCCTAAGACTGCTGCCCCCGCGACCCGTCCCCGGAAAAGCAGCAGAAGATGAATGAATGAATGAGGATGAATGCTAATGGTCTAATCTGATTCAATTCACTATGCTAAGCTAAGCTAAAAATGCTCCTGCCAGACCTTAAGATTGGCTGAATGGATTCAAAAATGGTAGACTCATCTATTTAACTGTAGAGGAGTCATAAAATGAGCCATAAATAAGCGAGATAATCAGAGCTAACGCAGTTTTTCAGCACAAGTTCTGCTATTAAAAATTCTTATTTTAGCTCACTGTGGATGGTAAGTCTTACTTAAAAAGTTAAGTTACCTTATTATACTATTACTCATATTTCACATCTTCAAAAAATTACAAAGCTTCATTGATGTTTTTATTTGGACCCATTTTTACAATTTCAAAACCTCCAGTAATACCTCTAGTTAAAAAAAGAAAAAGAAAAGAGCAGCTTGAACATTCTACAAAATAGCTAATTTCGTGTTTCTTTCATACAGAAGTGACAGCAGTAATGAATGAGGTGGACAAGCATGTAAATGACCCTCAGAATGTGTTTCTGTGTGTGAGTGAGTGTGTGTACACTGGTTTTAGTGGTTTAAGACACAATTTTGTATAATGATCTAGATAGTACCATGCTGAGTTGGTTTATGTTGACATGATGTGTGTCCTCGTACTTCAAAACTGTTAAAATCCTAATTCACATTCAGAATTTCCCACAGGTTTCCTCTGAGGGTTGGGTTTAGAGAGTATGGCCATTTAATAATTAATGTTTACAGATTCAAATATATTACACCTATGGAGAGTCTTCGTAAACCACCACAACCAACATGTGTGTGTGTGTGTGTGAATGTACTTGTTTTTATATCTCAGTGGGGATTAAACCTGATCGCACACATCATGGGATTTTGTGTCAAAGTGGGGGATCAAGATTGAGGTCACCATGGGGATCGATGATGGTGGAGTTTCAGATTGAGCGGATGTTGTAAGTGAGAGCTCAGCTGGAGCAGGACAGCTGCACGTGTCAACTCAACAGCGTCAGCAGAATTACAGCCTTCAGCAGGTTGAAGGCAGTCCAATGTAATCCGTGTACTTCCAAGCATTAAGTGTGACAGAAAGGGCAAGTACAAGAGGTTGAGGCCAAACAACGCTAAGCAGCAGCCAAAGTACAGTGGCCTAATATTTAGTAGAGTGATCAGTGTGTTAGTTACGCATCTGTTCATTTATTCATCATAGACTTTTTGTAAATATTCTGTTAAATTATTAATATTAAGCCAGTCAAATGGAATTAAATATTAATGATAATAATAATAATAATGATAGTAATAATAATGACAATAATAATAATAATAATAATAATAATAATAATAATAATAATGATAATAATAATAATAATAATAATAATAATAATAATAATAATTCATTGTACTTGTAAATGGCGCCTTTCTGGACACCCAAGGTCGCCTTAAAACAAGCATCAACAGCCATACCAGAAATGGTTGATAGGGTGTTCTGAATGGTTGCTAGGGTGTTCTGAGTGGTTGCTTAGGTGTTGCTAGGCAGTTCGTAGGGGGTTCTGAGTGGTTATTGGGCGGTGGCTAAGGTGTTGCTAGGTGGTTGCTAAGGTGTTGTTAGGCGGTTGCTATGGAGTTGTTAGGTCATTGCTAGGTGGTTTCTAAGGTGCTGCTAGGTGGTTTCTAAGGTGCTGCTGGGTGGTTGCTAAGGTTTGCTATGTGGTTGCTAAGGTGTTCTGATTGCTTGCTAGGTAATTGCGAAGGCGCTGCTAGGTGGTTGATAAGGTGTTGCTGGGCGGTTTCTAAGGTGTCGATAGGTGGTTGCTAAGGTGTTGCTAGTTAAATGCTAAGATGTTTTAGGTGGTTGCTAGGGTGTTCTGATTGGTTGCTAGGCAGTTGCAAAGGCATTGCTAGGCGGTTTCTAAGGTGTTAATAGGCGGTTGCTAAGGTATTCTAGGTTGTTGCTAAGATGTTGCTAGGTGGTTACTAGGGTGTTCTGAGTGGTTGCTTGGCGATTGCTGAGGCGTTGGTTTGGTGGTTGCTAAGTTGTTGCTAGTATGTTCTAAGTGGTTGCTAAAGCGTGCCTAGGTGGTTGCTAGGTGGTTGCTAAGGTGTTTCTGGTTGTTGCTAAGGTGTTGCTAGGTGGTTGATAAGGTGTTCCTAGGCGGATGCTAAGGTGTGGCTAGGTGGTTGCAAAGATGTTGCTAGGCAGTTGCTAAAGTTTTCTAGGTCGTTGCTAAGGTGTTGCTAGGCTGTTCTGATTGGTTGCTAAACGGTTGATAAGGCATTGCTAGGTGGTTGCTAAGGTGTAGCTAGGTGGTTACTAAGGTGTTGCCAGGCGGTTGTAGCATGTTTTAGCATGGTTCTATTATGATTTAGCATGTTTCTAGCAGGTTTCCAGTATAAACTGGCATGTTATTATGTTTCTAGTATGGATTAGCATATTGCTAGTATGTTATAGTATGATGTAGCATGTTGCTAGTATGATTAGTATGTTTGTTAGTATGTTTCTAGTATGTTTCTTCATGTTAGCATGAATTGGTATGTTGCTAGTGTCCAGTGTAAAGCAAATAGCAGTTTTTTACAATGGAAGTCTATGGCACAGGTGCTAGGGTGCCGTAAGTTGTTGCTAGGGTGTGGCTAGAACATTGAAAGGTCATCAGTGATTGGTAGATTGGTAGTCTGAGTTAAATAAACTCAACCTTAAGTCTGTATGACAGTCTGGCGCAAAGTTACAAGGTCAAAAATTTGGGTCCAATGTTAAGTCAATGGGACTTTTTCTAATCAGTTTTCGTAAAACTGGAAAAAATAGAGTTGCAAAAAATAGAGCTACTTAATTCAGTATAGTTTGGAGGTTTGGGGTTAGTTTGATGGTTGAAGTATGAACGGTCTGTTGATCATTATTTGGGAAATATGTGAGAAAGAAAACTAAGTTTACAGGAGGGCGGATAATTCTGACTTCAGCTGTATGAAGAACATAAATATATCTCCGTTAAGGCACCTGTAATGGTGTTTCATCTCTCAGACGGAGCATCTTCTCCAGAGGGTGGAGTGGAGGTCAAGCTGTTTATCACAGTCTCTGATATCTGCGCTCTCTGAGAAGGAAAACGATATCGGGTTTGTAGATAAAGTGGGTATTTAGGGATCTGTAATCTTCAAAGAGACATAGATTGCTCTCTAAATGAAAGAGACAGTTTCTTGTTTATTCCCTGAATGCTGTAGATGACTCGGACAAACCTAGTTTGCCCTGCTTCAAAGAAAACAAATCTTATTAGTTTACAGATGAAGTTATGTCTAATAAAATGAGATGACTCAAGAAAAAAGTATTGAACATATGAAGAAAGGGAGGTGTAGCGCAGCAGTGAAAGCCCAGAAAGCAGCTGAAATCTCTCATTTGTTCTTCAGCAACCCTCTGCTCATCCTCAGTGTAAATGAATATCAGCTGCTTCAGTCCAACATCTGCATTAGCAGGAGGATGAAGATGAAAACAGGGTGGACATTTCAGCAAGACAATGATCCAAAACACAGCCCAGGAATCTCTCAGATGCTTTTAGAGAAAGAAAATCAAGCTTTAGAATGGCCCAGCCAATCACCTGACCTGAATCCAATGGAGAATACTGAATAAAGCTCAGATTTGACAGACGAGAGCCACAGAACCATCAAGATTTTGACACTCTGTTGAAGTCTGTGAAAAACTCACACCTGGGCAGTGGTTAGCACTGTCGCCCAACAGCAAGAAGGTCGCTGGTTCGAGTCTCGCCTGGGTCAGATGGCATTTCTGTATTGGTGTAAGTTTCCTTCGGATGCTCCGGTTTTCCCCACATGAATTGGATTAAATTGGCCATAGTGTATGAGTGTGTGTGAATGCGAGAGTGTATGGGTGATTCCCAATACTGGGTTGCAGCTGGAAGGGCATCCACTGTGTAAAACATATGCCGGAATAGTTGGCCCCTGATAAATCAGAGACTAGGCCAAAGGAAAATGAATCAGTTCTGCTTCCTACAAGCCCCTCCTTGCTTAAAGCCCAGACCCCTGTCATTGGCCAGCTGAACCCATTACGCTGTGATTGGCCAGTTTCAACTTTCAAGACCTCTAAAGCATAAACGGTTCATAATGGCGTCGATTTGACAACATTGGTTTAAGCACAAATCAGATCCTGACTGATGGTTAAGCACATTTCAACCTGACCAAAAGATTTCAATGAGTTATGTTTTTAATTTGGAATTTTCTGGAAAATGCTTAAGCTAATATTTCACATTGTGACAGGTGTTCGTAGAAGACAATAGAGTGTGTGATCATTCTCAGAAGTACAATTTTCTATATAGGGCATGCACTGCGTAAAACATGCTAGAATAGTTGGCGGTTCATTCCACTGTGGCGACCCCTGATAAATAAGAGACTAAGCCGACGGAAAATCAATGAATGAATGAGTTCTGCTACCTACAAGCCCCTCCTTTTCTAAAGTCCATAGCCCTGTGATTGGCCAGCTGAACCCATCATGCTCTGATTGGCCAGTTTCAACTTTCAAGACTTCTAAAGCATTAGTCAGCATACTGCAAACGGTTCGTAATAGCGTCGATTTGACAACATTGGTTTGAGCACAAATCAAATCCTAACTGAACGTAACCGCATTTCAACCTGACCAAAAGGTTTCAATGAGGTAAGTTTTACATTTGGACTTTTCTAACGTCTCACAACACTAAAATTCACAGAAATGACGCTTTTTTGCCTTTCGGTATAGCCTTATGCTAATATTTTACATTGTGACCGGTGTTCGTAGAGGACAGTAGAGTTTGTAATCATTTTCAAAAGTATAACATTCTATATAGGGCATCCACTGCGTAAAACATGCTAGAATAGTTGGCGGTTCATTCCACTGTGGCGACCCCTGATAAATAAGAGACTAAGCCGAAGAAAAATCAATGAATGAATGAGTTCTGCTACCTACAAGCCCCTCCTTTCCTAAAGCCCAGAGCCCTGTGATTGGCCAGCTGAACCCATCATGCTCTGATTGGCCAGTTTCAATTTTCAAGACTTCTAAAGCAATGGTCAGCATACTGCAAACAGTTCGTAACAGCGCCGATTTGACAACATTGGTTTAAGCACAAATCAAATCCTGACAGAACGTAACCGCATTTCAACCTGACCAAAAGGTTTCATTGAGGTGTTTTACATTTGGACTTTTCTAACGTCTCACAACACTAAAATTCACAGAAATGACGCTTCTTTGCCTTTCGGTATAGCCTTATGCTAACATTTCACATTGTGACCGGTGTTTGTAGAAGACAATAGAGTGTGTGATCATTCTCAGAAGTATAACTTTCTATATAGGGCATCCACTGCGTAAAACATGCTGGAATAGTCGGCGGTTCATTCCACTGTGGCGACCCCTGATAAATCAGAGACTAAGCTGAAGTTCTGAGTTTTGTGTCCTACAAGCCCCTCCTTTCCTAAAGCCCAGAGCCCTGTGATTGGCCAGCTGAACCCATGATGCTCTGATTGGACAGTTTCAACTTTCAAGACTTCTATTGCCCTTATTCTAAAATGCGGAAGTGCGCCTGTTTTCGCGATTGTCTTAGAACTTCCGTTTCAGTCGCCTATGGGAGAAATGACAAGGAATAATAAACGGCAAAAAACGGTCAAACTACTTGCTCTACAAACAAATGTTTGCATGACTATACAGACCAAGTAGAATAATATAACAAGGAAATATCAGTTTGCAACATCAAACAGCGAAACGAGCCGTTTTTAATGTCTAAAAATGAATGGAAGTGAATGAGACCGGAAGTCTTGTGCTAAAAAGATTCAAATGGCAGCGCCCGCTCGTCTGCGGAGAATAAGGTCAATAGCATTAGTCAGCATACTGCAAACGGTTCATAACAGCGTCGATTTGACAACATTGGTTTAAGCACAAATCCGATCCTGACAAAATAGTCTGATCGTGACCACATTTCAACCTGACCAAAAGGTTTCAATGAGTTAAGTTTTTTATTTGGAATTTTCTAACGTCTCACAACCCTACAATTCACAGAAATGACGCTTCTTTGCCTTTCGGTATAGCCTTATGCTAATATTTCACATTGTGACCGGTGTTTATAGAGGACAGTAGAGTTTGTAATCATTCTCAGAAGTAAAACATTCTATATAGGGCATCCACTGCGTAAAACATGCTAGAATAGTTGGCGGTTCATTCCACTGTGGCGACCCCTGATAAATAAGAGACTAAGCCGAAGGAAAATCAATGAATGAATGAGTTCTGCTACCTACAAGCACCTCCTTTTCTAAAGTCCATAGCCCTGTGATTGGCCAGCTGAACCCATCATGCTCTGATTGGCCAGTTTCAACTTTCAAGACTTCTAAAGCATTAGTCAGCATACTGCAAACGGTTCGTAATAGCGTCGACTTGACAACATTGGTTTAAGCACAAATCCGATCCTGACAAAATAGTCTGATCGTGACCACATTTCAACCTGACCAAAAGGTTTCAATGAGTTAAGTTTTTTATTTGGAATTTTCTAACGTCTCACAACCCTACAATTCACAGAAATGACGCTTCTTTGCCTTTCGGTATAGCCTTATGCTAATATTTCACATTGTGACCGGTGTTTATAGAGGACAGTAGAGTTTGTAATCATTCTCAGAAGTAAAACATTCTATATAGGGCATCCACTGCGTAAAACATGCTAGAATAGTTGGCGGTTCATTCCACTGTGGCGACCCCTGATAAATAAGAGACTAAGCCGAAGGAAAATCAATGAATGAATGAGTTCTGCTACCTACAAGCACCTCCTTTTCTAAAGTCCATAGCCCTGTGATTGGCCAGCTGAACCCATCATGCTCTGATTGGCCAGTTTCAACTTTCAAGACTTCTAAAGCATTAGTCAGCATACTGCAAACGGTTCGTAATAGCGTCGACTTGACAACATTGGTTTAAGCACAAATCCGATCCTGACAAAATAGTCTGATCGTGACCACATTTCAACCTGACCAAAAGGTTTCAATGAGTTAAGTTTTTTATTTGGAATTTTCTAACGTCTCACAACCCTACAATTCACAGAAATGACGCTTCTTTGCCTTTCGGTATAGCCTTATGCTAATATTTCACATTGTGACCGGTGTTCATAGAGGACAGTAGAGTTTGTAATCATTCTCAGAAGTAAAACATTCTATATAGGGCATCCACTGCGTAAAACATGCTAGAATAGTTGGCGGTTCATTCCACTGTGGCGACCCCTGATAAATAAGGGACTAAGCTGAAGGAAAATGAATGAATGAATAACTTTCTAGATATAAAAAAAGCTCATTATCAGACTTCAAAACTTGAACAGGCTGCTTTTCTGTTCCCTTCATTTCTCTGTGTGAATGTCGGAAGAAGGGGTGTTTGACCTTTGGCTGTTGTTTTGGGTCAGTGACCCTGTATGTGTGTGTGCGCTCTGCAGTCTGTAAGGAACTGAAGCCCTGACAGAAGGGGCAAACTGGGCGCTCAACCTGTCAATCAATCTGAAATCCAGCACTGTCTTTCAGAATAATTGAAAACACAACAAAAGAGGCCGCCATCTTGACTGATAATATATAGGAAACCCGTTTTCTTTTGCAGCGATTCCTCATAATATTCTCACTCTCTTTATTAGAACACAACTAGAAAATACAGATTAGACATTTTTTTTTGTTGCTCTTGTTAAAGATGTCAGTGATCTTGGCCTTTCTGTGAGTCATGTGGAGTTTTTGTCCTGGTTTGAGCTGTTTTTTTCTGCTAGTCCGGTTTGCAATATTGTCTGAGCTGATGGGATTGTGATGCTGAAAAGTACAGACAGGTTTTAATCTATTGTGCTAGTCCTTCAGTAAAACATCTTTTAGTAATGGTATATTTTTCAGCATGATAATGATCTCAAACACACTGCTAATGCAGTCAAAAACAGCTGATGAAACACAGACAGGAATGAAATGGCCTTCCTAGAGTCCAGACCTAAACATTAGACAGACAGTATGGGATGGACTGAGAAAGAAAGAACTAACGAAGAACTTGGGGATGTGCTAAAAGAGGTCTTTTATTAAATAATGCATTATTACTTCATAACAGTCTCAGCTTTCTGAAAATGCTTTTTCACATTTTGTTGCCACTTTATTAGATACACCTTACTTGTGGCAGGTTGGGCTGCCTTAACCCTTCGTGGCATAGATTCAATACGATGCTGGAAATAATGGAGATTTTGCTGCATATTGACATGATAGCATCATGCAGTTGCTGCAGATTTGTCGGCTGCACATTCATGATGTCAAATGTGTCAGCAGAAATGGAGACTCATCAGAGCAGGCAACGTTTCTCCATTCTTCTATTGTCCAGTTTTGGTGAGTCTGTGTGAATTGTAGCCTCAGTTTCCTGTTCTTAGTTGACAGGAGCGGCACCCGGTGTGGTCTTCTGCTGCTGTAGTCCATCTGCCTCAAGGTTGGACGTGTTGTGTGTTCAGAGATGCTCTTCCGCAGACCTCAGTTGTAACGAGTGCTTATTTGAGTTACTGTTGCCTTTCTATCAGCTGGAACCAGTCTGGCCATTCTCCTCTGACCTCTGGCATCAACAAGGCATTTGCGCCCACAGAACTGACACACACTGGATATTTCCTCTTTGTCAGACCATTCTCTGTAAACCCTAGAGATGGTTGTGCGTGAAAATCCCAGTAGATCAGCAGTTTCTGAAATACTCAGACCAGCCCGTCTGGCACCAACAACCATACCACGTTCAAAGTCACTTAAATCGCCTTTCTTTCCCATTCTGATGATCGGTTTGAACTGCAGCAGATCGTCTCGACCATGATGCACTGAGTTGCAGGTGTACCTAATAAAGTGGCCAGTGAGCGTGTTTTATAATTATCATTTATATTTTTTTACACATAAATATATTAAGGTATATTCTAAATTATATATATATATAATAGTTTTAGTGTTCATTATTTATGCTTTTGAATTGCATTATAGGACCTTGATCTCAAATTGATCCCCTTTTGATGTTCAAGATCCCACAATGAGATTTAAAAGCATAAATACACCCAGAAATAGACAAATAAAACACACCGTAAGATCGTAAAATAACATAAGAAGTACCGTCAGCTCATTACCTGGTTGTTCAAGCCACAATTTACATTGAAAATATAATGTTATAAACTGCTAAACAACGTCAGTAAAAGTAAAAAAGAACGCAAAATGCAATTCAAAAGGAAAAAACACAAAGAAAATGCCAATAAATCAATAAAAAATCATCAAAAAATGCCAAAAAAAGAATTGCAGAATGATCAAAAACCACTTAAAGTAATAGTTTTACTTGGAATTAGTTAAGAAAACGTATTAAGTCAGCAAAAATATACTTTTAAAAGACTAAAAACAGCCCATGGTTTATGTCATGTGTATTCATGAGAAGATTTTAAACAGGCTTTCTTCATTATCATTGATCATTTGGGGTAAAGAGTGACTGTGGTGTAGCCATGTGTGTGTGTGTGTGTGTGTGTGTGTGCACACCTGTTCCCCCGAGGCTGTGCTGTGGATCATGTTTCTCCATTGCTCTGGTCTTCAGGTGGAGCTGTATATAATCTAGAGCGGTCAGCTTCTTCAACATGCATCGGCCCTTCGGCTAAACTTATTCTTCTTGTCAGAACAGATAAAGCGATCCCTGCCAGAGAAAAACACTGGATCATTTTACGTCTGGAGGCTCGATCTACATTTAGAATAATGAATAATGTGGGTCACGAACACGGTGATGTGGCAGTGTTTGGGTGCTGAGCTTGAATCTGCTTTTATTAGTTTACATGAACTGACAATGAAAAATTGCACCTCAATGGTTAGCACTGTCACATCACAGCAAGAAGGGGGCTGATTCGAGTCTCAGCAGGGTCAGTTGGCGCTCCTGTGTGGAGTTTGCATGTTCTCAACGTGTTCGTGTGGGTTTCCACCGGGTGCTCCGGTTTCCACCCACAGTCCAAACACATGCATATGGGGAATTGGGTAAGCTAAACTGGCCATAGTCTATGTGTTTAAATGAGTGTGTATGGGTGTTTCCCAGTTCTGGATTGTGGCTGGAAAGGCATCCGCTGCATAAAACATATGCTGGATAAGTTAGTGGTTTATTCCACTGTGGCGACCCCTGATAAATAATAAACTGACTAAGCCGAAAGAAAATGAAATGAAATTAAATATTTTAGTCAAATAAAATCAAGTAATAAATATTAATAAAAAATAATAATATTTCTTTTCTGATATAGAGTGCTTCTTGTGGTTAAAATTAATTGAGAAATATATATAAAATGAAAAAAAATAGTATTTTCTACCCTTTTAAGTGGTATAGAGAACTTTTGATATTGCTGAAACAGTTCTGTTAAAAATTATTTCATGGACTTAAATAAAACTAGCTAAAATACATACTATTACAATTAAATATACTTTTTTGTAAAGTCTTACTATATTTTTTCTAATAAATATAAATTAAAATAGAATAATATTTTTAAACCCTAAAAATAACCTTATTATTATTATTATGTATTGCTAAACTTAATTTTTAATAATTGCATTCTCCTTACTTTATTTTAACTTGAAAGTAAAGACAGGTGTCTTTTAATGTTTTAAATATATTTACAGAAATAAAAATGCAGGTCTAAAATCCACATTTAATTAAATTAAACCTAACAAAACAAAAACAAATTATTAAATAAATAAATAAATAAATAGGGCGGTTCATTCCGCTGTGACGACCCCTAATTAATAAAAGGACTAAGCCGAAAAGAAAATGAATGAATGAATGAATAAATAAATATAAATTAAAATAAAATAATATTTTCTAACCCTTTAACTGTTAAAATAAATTATTATTATTATTATTATTATTATTATTATTATTATTATTATTATTATTATTATATTGCTAAACTTAATTTTAATAATTGCATTCTCTGTACTTCGTATTAGCTTGAAAATAAAAACAGGTGTCTTTTAATGTTTTAAATATATTTACAGAAATAAAAAAGCAGGTCTAAAATCCACAATTAAATAAGCTGAAATAACAAAACAAAACAATATTAAATTAAACCTAACAAAACAAAACAAAACCAAACAAATAAATAAATAAAATATAAATAAATATATAAGGCGGTTCATTCCGATGTGGTGACCCCATATTACAATAAAAATGAAAATAAATGAATGAATGAATAAATAAATAAATAAATAAATAAATAAATAATTAAAATAAAATAATATTTTCTAACTGGTATAGAGCTCTTGGCATTGCTAAAAATATTGGTAAACCTCATATCATTCATTCATTTTCCTTCGACTTAGTCCTTTCGTTCATCCTGGGTCTCCACAGCAGAATGAACCGCCAACTACTCCAGCATATGTTTTACTCCTCACTCCACTGCCAACTAACCCAGCCGGGGCTCGAACTAGCAACCTTCGTGTTGTAAGGGGACAGTGTTAACCACCGAGCCACAAAACCGTCTGAGCAGAAATAATAAAATTTAAAAAATAAATAAGTATTAATTATATTTCTGAACCCTTCAACTGGTGTTTGCTACTGTAAAAACTATCACCAGATATTGCGAATCTTGATTTGAATAACTGCACTTCATCTTCAGCTTCAGTCAGAAGGCAGATGAGCGTAAACGAGGGCAGCTTTGATGGCTTTCTTCTTCTTGGTGTTTTGTGTAATGAAGGCAGAAATGACTCAGTCGACTGCTGTCTGCTTCAATCTCTCTAATCATATCAGCGAACCTTGAAGCTTATGTCTTTGTATCCTCCGTAATTGAATTGGGCTCAGATTAAATTGCATGACAGCACTCCTATTGTTTAGCTCCAGAATGGGACACGATTCTTCCTAGCTGAGACTGTGGGGCTGAACCTGCCGTCAATCAAATGCATAAATCACGGCGTTTATCTGCTACGTCTCTTTCTACTCAAGTAAACGCAGTGTGTTTGGGAGAAGAGACTAAGAAATCATACTCGAGCTAAAGTACCAATACTATCCAGTGCAAGCAGAGTAAAAGAGTGGTAAATACTACTCAAATTTGGAGCAAAAAGTAGACCTCCAGTGTGAAACATATTCCACTTTATAGGCCACTGCAGATTAAAAATGTCGCTCATATTTCCTTCAAGGGTGTTTAAAGTTAAATTATTTGCCATCAGTGGACTATAAATGTAAAATTAAAGATTGATTATATCTTTAAAGGTCCCGTGAAGCGCTTTGAAACGCATTCTGAAAACGTAGCCCTATATACATTTCTGGAGAATGCGAATTATGTAGCCAGAGTTGCGTATGGCTATGATGGTGGTATGATGCCGTTTCTTTTCACTTACCTCCATGTGGACGGCCTTTCCGCTGTTACCAGTTTGCCCAGTGGCTCACTGCGTATGACAGTGACTTAAGGCGCAGATCAAAATTGACCGCGATAATGGGGTTCAGGTCCGGCGAAGAACGGTTCCAGAAAGCAGGTAAGACAAATGTTACCCCACCGGTTCTATGCCACCCGACCCGCTCCGAGCTGGTATCGAACCGGCGACCTTCCGCATGGGAGTTGGTTGCTCTAACAAGGAGGCTAAAGACCATGACCTCTAGCGGCTGTCACTAGAGCACCTTTAGAGATCAGAGGAGTGAGGTTTACCTGCACAGCACATTCTAGCTGGCCTCCGTTACACTCACCCCCCTAAATCTCACTCCCATCCGGGTCACGGCACCAATTTAACCCCGCCGGTCCTACGCTACCTGCCTACCTAGCTGGCCTCCGTTACACAAACAACAAAAAAATGTGCAAAAAAAGCGAGTGATTGGTCCATATTTTACATTTCTGTCCAGAGAGGTCATGTTTGATCCTCTATTGATCTCACGCAGCCTAGTGATGCGATTTCGCAGGTCACCAAGCTTGAACTTTGCAATGCAGTGAACTGCGAAACTTGACGCACAAGCTTGCATGTCCAGTCTGAAGCATTCACGTGTGTATGAATGGAAGTCTGTGGGGAGTGTGAGTGCGCTTCTTGGTTTCAGTTTCATTCTTGCTTGCTCCGTGTCCTATAAAGAAATCTATGACGTCCGTTTCTTATCAGATGTTGTCCTTTAATCTTCACTACGTAAACAAATAAAAATGAAGTAAACAAAATATAATCTCATATTAATTTATATAATCTCATAAAATTTTTACCATCACGGATGCGGTAAAGAAAAACAGTGTGACTCCCCTGTCTCCGAAACACGCACTGCCCTCAGGTTTCACAGACGCAGTTCTTAAAGACCCCACACACACCTTTTAACACGCTATATATCCTCAATGCGAAACGCACAGATTATTCATCTGAAATACACATATTAATAATCTAAGTTCTCAAATGGAAACGATCATTCATTCATTCATTCATTTTCATGTTGACTCAGTCTCTTTATTAATCCGGGGTCGCCACAACGGAATGAACCGCCAACTTATCCAGCAAGTTTTTACACAGCGGATGCCCTTCCAGCTGCAACCCATCTCTGGGAAACATCCACACACACACATTCACACACACTACGGATAATTTAGCCTACCCAATTCACCTGTACCGCATGTCTTTGGACTGTGGGGGAAACCGAACCACCCGGAGGAAACCCACGCGAAGGCAGGGAGAACATGCAAACTCCACACAGAAACGCCAACTGAGCCGATGTTCGAACCAGCAACCTTCTTGTTGTGAGGCAACAGCACTACCTACTACGCCACTGCCTCGCCACTAAATCGAGCGCCTTAGACCCCTCGGACACGCTACCCCAATGGAAACAATATAAAACTAAAATATTAAAAACTGAAATAACAAACAAACAAACCTAACAAATAGGCTCCACCAGGACGAAAAGTGCAGTGTGACCGCAGCTTTATGCTGAACGCAGTCGACCAATAGCAACAAACTGGGTCATCAGACCAATCAGCGCAGTTTAGCCTCATGCTAAGGAGGGGTTAGGGATATATATATATATATATATATATATA
>NC_133183.1:61205000-61237500 GCF_049306965.1 Danio rerio | reverse complement strand
ACAAATTCTCCATTTAGAAGCACCCTCATGGCTTTTGCTAAGACTCTAGCGCCCCCTTGTGTTCACAAATCATAACATTTGACCACTGAAAGTTAGCTAATGTAGTATAATAAAGCAGACGTGCACTGTTAAGGTGAAAAAAATAATAATATATGGACTGATATATTTGTGCAAACTAAGAAATATTCAAGTATACGAAGATCGCCAGGGCCTAACATTTATATAAGTTTATTCAAACGTTCATTGCATCTTTTAAGCAAGCATTACACCACCTTAACGCCAGCTTTATTACTATTTTTAATAGCACATACACTCAAACCAGAGGGACAAACATGTGCAAAGTTTAATAAACCAAATAATTTTTGGGCAGAGATTAATTTTTGCATAAATATTACTCAGCCGAGTCTAATAGCTTAAATGTAAACACTAAACGCCCCGCTTTTGTTTAACCCACCCCCAATTTTTCCGCACGTGCTCTCTGATTCGTTACTTAAATTGAATGAAGTAACTTTCAGCCAATTGCAAAGTGAATCAAGACCGCCTGGCTGCCCACTTCCCAGGGTGCGAATTACAGGGGTGTTTGGGCGGGATTGTCCCTCCTAATTAACGTTTGATGCCCCTGAAGGACATCAAAACAAGACAGAGTCTGGCCTTAAAATTGTGTGAAATAGCTTGCTCTGATCTGTATTTTAAAATAATAACAATTTTAATTATTAATTAAATAACGAATGATATAAATATATATTTGACCACCCCTATAACGGTTCATACTATTGTGAATCCAATCAGTTTATGCGCTACAATATTTGTTCGTCATGAGTCTGACTGAAACAAACTGCCATCAAAAGAAAGAAATTTACACAGGTAAACAACTTTGTAGTGTGTAAATAAACTAAATTTAAAGATAAATAATTATTCTCTTTAAATCTCTTCAATAAAACTGACGGTATGACCATCTTGCGTTAAACTATTTCCGTTTATGTCGTATTTTTAAAGCGATAAAATATTGGAAAAATGCTGATTAATTGCAAAAGTAATGCTGTTAATTAAGGCAACCATCGCTTTAATGTTTTCTCAAACATTTCTACAGGTGTGAGCAGATTGCAGATCTGAACTGTAAGTCCTAACGGTTCAGTGTTTGTGAAACGAGGTCAGCAGTTATTCCGCATCCCTGCAGCTCTGCAGTGTCCTGATAATATATCTGCTCTGCTCTGCTATTGTTATTAGATCACACATTTAACATAAAAAACATCATAAACATTATTATCATAAAAATATAACAATGACACCATCACAAAACTGCTGAATTGATTACCATGTATATAAGGTGTTCTATGTGTAATCTATTGTAATGTTTTTCTGAGTGGTTACTAGGTGGTAAAGCACCAGAGTCAGTAAAGACCACCCGCAAGTATCTAAAAATAATTACTACTAAAAATACTATAGTAATTTATAGTAAATACTGTGGTATTTCTTTAAACTATCCTATAGTAAAATACTTAAATTAATAATTTGTGGTAATTTTATAGTGGCTAACTATAGTATATCACAGGGTATATTATCAGGTTTATATTATCAGGGTCTTAAATCTCAAAAGCAAACCTTAAAAAGTCTTAAGTTTACTAAAATATAGTGTTTTAGGTCTTAAATCGTTTTTAAACAAGTCTTAATTGTCCTTTGTTCATGCATTGCTACCAAATCTGGCCAAAACCCATACAATCACCAACAATCCATCTTAATAAAACTTCAAACTTTTTTTTCAAAAGGTGAATTTACCTTTATTTATCATAATGGTTTACACATTTTCCTTACAATAACATTTGTTCCATGTATTTACTGCTGAGAACACCGACCTGGACAGATTGGTGTGCATACATTTAGTTTATTATAGTTTTTAAACATTTGTTCATTTAAAAAATATATATATATATTTTAAAGAACATTTATGTTGGGGAAAAAAAGTGTATAGATACAAGAAGAGCTTGCTTGTTTTTACACAATATTTAAAATATTTTGCTATGAAATATCTAATATATATATATATATATATATATAATTATTATTATTATTTTATTATTTATTATTGTATTATTAAATGTATTAAATAATAACTTTTGATAGGGCAAATTAAAATCTCTTCCATCTGGGTCATTTGAAAAATTCCTTAGCCTTTAGCCCTTTATGAGTCTAAAATTTCATTCATAATGGTCTTAAAACGTCTTTAAAAGTCTTAAATTTAACTGTAAAACCTGCAGAAATGCTGATTATGCTTCACCACAGTTTGCAGTAATAATAAAAACTAAATAATACTACAGAATTTATTACAGCTCATCAGTTCATGACAGTTACTACTTCAGCATGTTAAAGCATCAATTAACGTGTTAAAAATACTACAAAACATACAGTTTAATACACTTTACTTTAGTATGGTTCAAAAAACAGTAGTATTTTTTCATATGTGTCAGTAATACAGATGGTTGTTTTGAAGGAATACTTTATATATATATATATATATATATATATATATATATATATATATATATATATATATATATATATATATATATATGTATATGTATATATATATGTATATATATATATTCAATGTGGTCTATCATGTACATCGGTGCGTTTAAACATCTGAATATGTTTATACTGTATGTGTAAATTATACCAAACAGGTGGGTTTACTGAACAGATGCAAACTCAACAGGAATTCCAGGTGAGTAAACTTGAACTAGTAACAGTTCGAGATATAACAGATGAGTATAACTGAAGAAATTTCTTTTACACTCAGGCATGTGGGACGAGTACTGGTCGATGGTTTCCAGCAGCTGGTTTATGGGAATGATGACATTAGATACGTTTTGAGCACATGCGCAGAGAAACAAGAGGAGAGATCGTGATGATTCAATCAGATGATTGGGTGAGTGCTGTATTACTGTAGATACCAGACAAAGTGATGCACTGGATGTTTAAAGTCCTGTGAGAGAAAGTTTTGAGTCTTTTTATTGGAATTTATGACCATTCTTCTAGAAAACATTTGCGAGGTCATGGATTGTTGTTAGATTGAAAGCATGGCTCAGAGTCTCCACTCTTAATTCATCCTAAAGGTGATCAGTCGTGTTGAGGTGCAGGCCAATCCAGTTCCTCCACACTATGTCTTTACGTGAATTATGAAAAAAAATGAATCCCCCTTCCAACAAACTACAAAATACAGCAAAACCTGTTATCGGTGATTGGAAGGAGTGTCGCAAAACCTTTTGAAAAAATAATGTAATTCTGCGAGGATCACCAAATAATTGCTGCCATTGTGACAGTTTAAACCCCCCTCAATAAATGAAACTTAAAGTCTGCGTAAACCAGAAGTTGCTGAGGCTTTTACAGGGTTCAACGCTAAGGATTTTTTCTACTGGTCCAATTGGGCAAGTGGTTCAGATTTTTACTTGCCCTGCCAAAGTTTTTACTTAATTTTTTTGTTGCGATGTTCGCACGTAAATGTCTGCTTCCAAGATGTTAGAAACAGACATTTTCTTTTAGCCTTATAATTTGATGTTGCTGCCATGTTGCTGTTTCTTTGCTGTACTGGTTGTTACCAGGTTACTGAAAAAAATAGCATGCTCAAAACATCAAATCAGATAAGAGGAACCAGAAAGCAATATGGTGTTTACGACATCACAGAGAAGGTAGTGTTTAAAGACTTAAAAGCACAAACTTAAAATGCACGCAATTGAAAAATAGTCGAAGACAAATTAAATGTTAGTGACAAGGCAGCACTGTCCCAATCGGGCCAGTAATGATCCTGTCTACTGTCCCAAGCGTCTCTCTTGCTGGCGCTGGGCCACCGGGCAGTCCTTATTGTTGAGCCCTGTTTTAGTTTGTAGATGCACTTCCAACTAATAGGAATATTGAATAGGGGGCGGGGCTTTCTTTTTGCATCATCATTCACTCATAGCAAACTAACAGTAAGAGGGGCGTGGTTAAGAGTACTGTGGCTAAACCATCAAACTGACATCATCATAGAAGGAGTCAATCCAAACTCGGAAGCAGATGTTCAGACTTTGATTGAACATTACCAAATAATGTTGTCAAACGAGTTCGGTACCAGTTGATACTGAAATTTTAAAAGCGTTAATTTCATGCGAACATTTGAGCGCTGTTGACATGTTCTTAAACACTGCTGATTGGTCATTGTGCTCAACAGCAAGGATTGTGTTTGGCCGTGAAGGTCATCAGTCCACCACTCTTTACTAAGGATGTCCCGATCAGGTTTTTTTTGCCCTAGAGTCATTTGATTTTGAGTATCTACCGATACCGAAATCTGATCCGATACTTCTATAATGCATAAAAAAAAGAATAAAAAAGAACAAAGAAACAGATCCAGCATGTTCCTTATTTTTCAACCCAAGCTCATTCTGAAAACGTAGTCCAGTGGACGTTTCTGGAGGCCATGAAATACGTCCCGGGAGGTACGTATGGCTGCATTTCATTTTTTTAAGCGAACGCTACGGGGCGGTGTGACGCCGTTCACTTTCGCGCTTGCCGGCTGACCGCTTACCTCCGTGCGGAGGGCTCTCCCGCTGCAGTCAGTTTGTACGGTCAGCTCATCGTGTGCGTCGGCGGACTTCAGATGCAGAGAGGAGGAGTTGACAAAGGCGTCCGGGTTCGAGTCCGGGAAACCAGGTAAGACAAAAACAGAATCCAAAAAATAAAGCGAACGAGTTCATAATAGGGTGAGAACATGGTGAAATCGGAAAACGTGGTAAAAAAAAAAAAAAAACAGACGAGGGTTTTTCTTTTTCTAGACGGCTTTTCTAAATTGTTGCTCGGGTTTAGGGAAGTGAGTGGGCGGGTGGGTCAATTTGTAAAACTGGTTGGGTTCAGGGAAGGAGGAGGGTGGGACAGCCGATTGGCCGGTCGCGCAGTCAATCATTCGGTCAGTCAGAAAGCGGCCTCTGGTAGGTTGACGCGAGAACAGCGCTGGCGCCAACGGCACTCGCGAGAGACGTTCGAGATATGAAAAAGCGCACACAGCGGCCTCTCGCGGATTCGCGAAAACAAAAACTGCACAAATACGTACCTCCCGGGACGTATTTCGTGATCTCCAGAAACGTCCGCTGGACTACGTTTTCAGAATGAGCCTGGGTTGTTATTTTTTTTTTTAATTCACCTTATTTTAATATTCAACAACTCTGTTAACAAACAGAGCACTTCTGTGAGGGAGCTTGAACAATCAAGTAATAAATAACATCAACTCCTCACTTTTGGACCTTAGTGCAACAGTAAATATAAAAAATAAAGTTCTACAAAGTGTCACTGGTGTTATTGGATGGTAAACTACTCATCTGTAAAGTGTGAGTAAATATATTAGTTAAGTGTTAGTTATTAGCTTAAGTGTGTTATGGGGACGGTATTCTAAAGTTGCAACTATTGCAACTTTAGAATAACATCACAATAACATATAAACACTATTAACTCATACTTAACAAGTCTTTATTAAGTATTTAGTAACAGCTTGTTCATGATCTCTTAATAATTTATTAGGTATAGTTATAAATCATTAAAATACAGTTAAGAAGTCATTTAGAACTTGTTAACTATCAGCTTCTAAGTTATCTATTGGCCATCTATAAGGCACAGTTATAAATAATTAACAAGCTATTAACTTTTATTTAACAAGTCATTTACAACCCATTAACTAACAGTTTGTTAATGGTCTATTAACTAGGTATAACAGATAGTTATTCTAAAGTGTTATAGATTTTTTTTTCAACACATTTCTAAACATAATAGTTTTAAAAACCTATTTCTAATAACTGATTTATTTTATCTTTGTTATGATGACTGTAAATAATATTTGACTAGATATTCTTCAAGACACTTCTATACAGCTTAAAGTGACATTTAAAGGTTTAACTAGGTTAATTAGGTTAACTAGGCAGGTTAGGGTTATTAGGCAAGTTATTGTATCACAGTGGTTTGTTCTGTAGACCATCGAAAAAAAAGGGGCTTAAAGGGGCGAATAATTTTGAACTTAAAATGTTTTTTTAAAAATTAAAAACTGCTTTTATTCTAGCCGAAATAAAACAAATAAGACTTTCTCCAGAAGAAAAAACATTATCAGACATACTGTGAAAATGCCCTTGCTCTGTTAAACATCATTTGGGAGATATTTAAAAAAGAAAAAAAAAATCAAAGGGGGGCTAATAATTCTGACTTCAACTGCATATACGTATATATTCGAGTCCTGATCGGGTCTGGAACTGCGTGATCGGGCCCGATTTCCGATCACATGATCGGATCTAGACATCCCTACTCTTTACCGGTGTTCACCAAGTGCAAACACAGATAATCAGATGACACTGGAGAGTTTTAAAGTTCTAGACTTTGTTTCAAATGAGCCGAGACCTCTTTATTCAGGTTGTCTCGAAACGATTGTTTTGGCGTGGATCTGAGTGCGATTGCGGGTTTCACCTATGCCCAAACCAACTGAGCTAAGGGGGAAACGCACCAGGTTCTAAAACAAATGTGTAGGTATAAAAGCACCCTTAAACACTCTTAAATGTTAGCGGAAAGTGGAGGTTTTTAAAATTTCAATACTGATTGGTACCGAACTCAATACTTTTGCCAACACTATTACCAAAACAACGTGCGCTAGCAAAACAAACATAGTCAGTTTTGATTTCCCTCAGACTTTCAATCTGAGCTCAAAGCAATGGAGCAACAAGGTTATAGCAGGTCTCTAGTTTAAACTTTGGTGTAACCGAACCCAATCTTAACCCTTATAGATGCAGAACACATATTTATTACTGGTTTTCATGTAATCAAGAGGCTTGCCTTGCAGTACGTTATTTAGTGCAACCTCCGCTGACCCGTAGCCTCTTCATCTTACTCCAGTCCCACTCTGTTTCCTTCTGCTGCTGTAGAGTTGGTCTGTGCGATTGTTAATAATTCAGCGTTGAGGCTGAGAGTGTGCGGAGCTGACACACTCCTGCAGTCTGTGCTCTGACAGCTGCACCGCTGAGAGAGAAAGAGAGAGAGAGAGAGACTGCGGAGAACACTGAGAAAACCCAATACACACTCACTCACACACACAGGGAACACCAGTCACTCTTATCAGCGTCCGGCTCCTATTCACTCCAGGATCTTCTGCTATTGAGGTTTGCTTGATAAGGATTGGATACTAAACAGCCTTGTTCAACCGTGTAGATTGAAACAACTCCAGCAGGAGACGAGAAGAAGCTGGAAGATGGTGGAAGCGAGGCCCAGACGGACTCTACGATGGCCAGATTGGAGGTGGTCTGTTTGCGTGCTGCTCTTCTGTATGTTTGGGACGGCACCGGGCCGCAAAGCCCCTAAAAGCCCACGGTGTCCAGCCACCTGCTCCTGTACTAAAGACAGCGCCTTCTGCGTGGACACCAAAGTCATTCCTAAGAGCTTCCCGACGGGAATCATCTCTCTGTGAGTACTCGAAATACCTTTTTGGATTTTTTTTAAAGTTAGATATGTCTGCTGTCAGGGCAGCACGGTGGTGCACGATTGCCTGACAGCAAGAGGGTCGCTGGTTCGAGCCTCAGCTGGGTAAGTTGGCATTTCTGTGTGAAGTTTGCATGTTCTCCCCGTGTTCGCGTGGGTTTGCTCCGGGTGCTCCGTAGTGTATGTTTCCCAGTGATGGGTTGCGGCTGGAAGGGCATCCGCTGCGTAAAACATATGCTGGATAAGTTGGCGGTTCATTCCCCGGTGGCGACCCCAGATTAATAAAGGGACTAAGCCGAAAAGAAAATGAATGCATGAGTAAATGCCCATAAAACATTTTCTCAGCAGCATGAATTATTTATGGATAAGGAGACTGTTGTACATCACCTGTCAATGGACTTGGGGTGTCATTTTTAAAAGAATTTTGACAAAAAATGTAACATATTTTATAATAAGTTTTAATTGAGTGTTTGTTAAAGGGATAGTTCACACAAAAATTCAAATGTTCTCACTTTTTACTCACCCTCGATTGGTTTCAATCCTTTAGATTTTGACCATTGACTTCAATCCGGGCTCATTGTGAAAACGTAGCCCCGCGGACGTTTCTGCGGACTGCGATTTACGTCCTGGGAGGTACGTATTCGAGCGTTTTTTTGTTTTCGTGGATCCGCAAGAGGCCGCTGTGCGCGCTTTTTTGCGTCTCGGGCGCCTCTCGGGAACCTGCGGCGTTCGCGCCCGCGCCGTTCTTGTCCGCGCCGTTCTCGCACGAAAAGCTGCCGGATCGAAAAAAAAAAAAAACCAAAAGCCCTCGTCTTCGATTTCGACCGCGTTTTCGGATCACGCCGCGTTCTCGCCCTTATTTTTCACATTCCGTTTTTCGTCTTACCTGATTTCCGGAACCTGCTGTTCCCCGGACTCGATCCCGGTCGTCGTCCACCACGGCCGGCTCCGGCTCCTCCTCCGGGGCCTCCCCTCCGCTGACGCAACTCTGTGAGCTAAGCGGACAAACTGGTTGCATCGGGAAAGCCCTCCACTCGGAGGCGAGCCGTCGGCCGGCGAGCTCGAAGAGGAGGGGCGGAGCGGCGCCACACCGCCCCGCAGCATTCGCTCGAAAAAACCAAACGCGGCCTTTACGTACATCCGGCCACGTAAATCGCTGTCTCCAGAAATGTCCGCGGGGCTATGTTTCCAGAATGAGCTTGGGTTGATTGACTTCCATAGTAGGAAAAACAAATACTATGGAAGTCAATGGTTACAGGTTTCTAACTTTCTTCTAAATATCTTGGATGAAAGAAAGTCAGTCAGGTTTGGAACAAGTAAATGATAACATAGGTTTCATATTTGGGTGAACTATCCCTTTAAATTAAAGTCAATGGGTCCTATCATACAGCCGGTGCAATAAGGCACAAGAAGTGTTTGTCGCGACATCTTGCTATTTTCAGACCAGCACAACGCTAATTTTCCTGTTTTGCGTCATGTTGTTTAAATAGCTAAATACACTTGCGCCACTTTGTGGACTCATGGGTGTTACTGTCTAGAAAGTTTTGTTGGCGCGTTGCTATTATGAGGAACTAAAATAGACTGTGCAATAGACCAACTAAAAGGTCTAAAGTACAGCTCAGAGGACGTTAGTTATGCGCCTTAAACACATACACATTGCTTAATACACACAGGATGTACAGCAATACACAAATATCTTTACATATGAAAACAATTAATGGATTAAAATGTTACAAATATGATTATTTTCTACATAAATATAAAAACCACTGCCTCCAAGCCTTCCTCATCTGAGGGTGCTTTTTCAGTTTCTTCATGACAATTTACATTTGTATATTATTATTATTATTATTATTATTATTATTATTTATATGCATATTTATATTTGTTTTATTAAAAACAAGCGTAGATTTGTCCATCTGTCAGGTTTCAGACCATATGGAGCATAAGAACAGGGCGCGTGTTTGGATATAACTCAGTTTTTTGACCACACTTCATTATTATTCTTCATTTATTTGTTTGCTGGAAATTACAACTGAATTTAGAAATAGTTTTAAAACAAATCTTTGCGCTTAACAAACAAAAATATTTATGTAGGCTAATAGTTGTGTTCAGCCGAGTGTGTACTACACCATTTCCTTATCCACAAGAGAAAGTAAAGAGGCCGAATGGAGGAGGCTCGTTCTTTATCCTCGCACTACAGAAGCTCTGTTTAACTGTTTTCTCACTAGTGAAGCGTTCAGTTTCTCCACTTACAGAGTCCGCCATGTAAGTAGCAAATGCACAATGGCACGACGCAACTGACTCAACTGAATTTGAGATGTGATTCTGATTGGTGTATGCTCAAAACACTAAATTAAAAAACTAATTAAGAGAATAAGCACAACCCTGTTAGACCATGCGCTGCAGCGCAAAGTGTATTTTTTCATCCTTAAAATAGCAAAAGTGGATTTGGACAAGCCCTTAATGCTTTTGCGCCATGTGCTTTAGACATAGTGCCTAGATCGTTAAAATACAACCCAATCTTTCAATATTTACAAATCAGTCCCTACATGATTTTGTTAGTCCAATGGTATTGTGAAAAAAATAATGAGTAAAACACAATAAATTAAGCAAATAATGCCATAAGTTTTGACAAAAGCCAACACAAAATCAATTATATTAGTCCGCAAATATATAAAAAAAATGTCCCTGCGAAATCCTGGAGGGACTGACAAATACATTTAAAGCAAAAGTTGTGTTTGGTAATATTATGTAATGGGCTTGAGTTAACAATAACTAACAGTGCCGAGTAGTATTATTATTTTTAAGATTAATAAACATACTGTAACAAATACTTTATTATTGTTAGTGCATTTTAGTTGTTTCTTTGACTAATGTATAACAATTAGACCATATTTAAAAGTGTTAAATTATTACAATACAGTCATATCACAGTCTATAATATGTCTAAATATAAACTAAATATATATAATATAGTCTGAACCGATGGATAGATGGATTGTGTTTTTTATAAAATTAGTGATCATGTTCATTCATTCATTTTCCTTCAACCTATTCTCTATTTGAGAGGTCACCACAGCGGAATGAACCGACAAACTTATCTAGCACATGTTTTACGCAGCGAATGCCCTTCCAGCTGCAACCCAGTACTGGGAAACACCCATACACTTTCACAATCACACACATACACTACAGACAATTTAGTTTATCAATTCACCTAAACCGCATGTGTTTGGACTGTGGTGGAAACCTGATGGAAACCCACGCCAACACAGGGAGAACATGCAAACTCCACACAGAAACGCCAACTGGCCCAACTGTGACTCAAACCAGCGACCGTATTGATGTGAGGTGGCAATGCTAACCACGGAGCCACCGTGCTGCCCTTTAGTGATTACATAAAGTGCTTGATATCAGCCTGTATTTTCCATACTGATTTTGTTATTCTTTGATTATTTTTATTTCATGACATCTTCAGCTTTTTATTGAGGGAAAGGGAACTTATTAGTGAACACTCATATACAATTCATCAGTTGTACTGTATGGCTTGAGAAGACTTGAATTTACAGGGTGTTTCGGGTGAACTATTTCTTTAAACTGAGCAGGCATAAGAACCAAACGTCAGCTGAAAGAAGAGGAGGTGAAGTCTTTATGCTGCTCTTTTTTTCCCAGAAACAAGTACGCTTACGTCTGCTGAAGAGACATAACCGCTGAAACCTCAATTACCATCCTTTATCTCTCTGTGGGAGAATATTATTGCATTTAATTCATTAGCTGCTCCAATATTTGTCCATGGTAATCTGTATTATTATATACTATGTAGTGTAATATTAAATGTCTACACAAAAATTTTAATGAAAAATTATATTACACAACTGATGTTTAACAGAAAGAACACAAATTTTTAACAATAGTTTTAATAACTAATTTCTAATAATTGTTTTGAAATGTTTTACTATGATGACAGCACATAATGTTTCACTAGTTATTGTGCAAGATACTAGTATTCAGCTTAAAGTGACATTTAAAGGCTTAACTATGTAGGTTAAGTTAATTAGGCAAGTCATTGGACAACAGTGGTTAATTTTTTTTTTTTTGTTAAAATAGAAAATATAAAGTCCGAGCAGACTAAAAAGTATTACATTTCTCAATAAAAAGGTGCTGTTGACTTGAAAATTTTCCCAAATGTTGGTAACAACCAAAGACATATATATATGCAAAGAAAACAAATCTAATTAGTTTGCAAATTAAGATAAAATAAAATGGCGCTGGGAAAAAAGTATTGAACACATGAAGAAAGGGAGGTGTAGTCCGGAAGTAAAGGCCCAGACTGCAGCTGAAATCTCTCAGTAATTCTTCAGTGTAAATGAATATCAGCTGCTTCAGACCAACCTCTACATCAGCAGGAGGATGAAGATGAAACCAGGGTGGACATTTAAGCTAGACAATAATCCAAAACACAGCCAAGGAATCTCTCAGATGCTTTCAGAGAAAGAAAATCAAGCTGTAGAATGGCCCAGCCAATCACCTGACCTGAATCCAATAGAGAATACAAAATAAAGCTCAGATTTGACAGACGAGAGCCACAGAACCATCAAGATTTTGACACTCTGTTGAAGTCTGTGAAAAACTCACACATGAGCAATGCATGAGGCTTCATTCTCCATATGAGAACGTCTTTAAGCTGCCATCGCCAAAAAAGACTTTTAAATAAAGTAATAAAAACATTTCAATAGTTCAGTACTTTGCCATTTTGTCCTTCATTATTGTTTTTTTTTTTAACAAATAATTAATTTTTTAGAATTTATTTTGTTTTGTTTTATTTTTATGTTTGTGTTGTTTGGGTTTTACCAAAATCTGCTTTAATTCAATGTCATCAGCACCTTTAGACATATTATTCCCAGCAAAAAAACATGACGTGTTCAGTACTTATTTCCCCCGCTGTATATTGATAATATTTTAGATAATCTAAAAGAAATCAAAAAACAAAAAAAAATTTTGAAGAAGAAAACATAATAAAAATGCTGTAAAAATTACCTTTCTCTCTTAAACATCACTTGGTAAATATAAAAAAAAATTAAATAAGGTTAATAAATTTGTCTTCAACTGTAAGTTCTGAAGAAGGCTAGCTGTTTTAGTTTTTCTATGTAAGCCGACTAACGTAGAAATCTGCACTCGGATGTTGCCCTTATTCTCAGACTGAGAATATACTGTAAAAGTGAAGCAAGAACTGTGTCCTACTTTCCAATAATTAAATCCTTTCAGGTGTGAGGAGCAACTGTCTAAAATAAAAGGCCAAAGATAACCGCTTAAACTTAGATTCAAATTACTTTGAAAAAATACTCTGGGAAAAGAGGTGCTTCTGTTGGTCTATACATTAAAAGTCAAGTGTTATATTTGTAGTCATTCAAAGATCCTAAATCTAAAGTAATACATCTCTAATAGGACAGCGTAAAAAGCGATTAGTTGACTTTACTTTAAAAAGTGAGTAAGCTTGTTTTTACAGGGATTAGTTGGCTCTACTTAAAAAAGTGAGTAAACATGTTGTTTTTAGAGTAATTAGTTGACTTTATTTTAAAAAGTGAGAAAACCTGTTGCTTTTAAAGCGTTTAGTTGACTTTACTTTAAAAAAGTGAGAAAACCTGTTGCTTATAAAGCGATTAGTTGACTTTACTTTAAAAAAAGTTAGTAAACCTGTTGCTTATAAAGCGATTAGTTGACTTTACTTTAAAAAAGTTAGTAAACCTGTTGCTTATAAAGCGATTAGTTGACTTTACTTTAAAAAAAGTTAGTAAACCTGTTGCTTATAAAGCTTTTAGTTGACTTTACTTTAAAAAAGTGAGAAAACCTGTTGCTTATAAAGCGATTAGTTGACTTTACTTTAAAAAAAGTTAGTAAACCTGTTGCTTATAAAGCGATTAGTTGACTTTACTTTAAAAAGTTAGTAAACCTGTTGCTTATAAAGCGATTAGTTGACTTTTAATTTAAACATTGAATAAACCTGTTGCTACTTGTAAAAAGTAAAACCCGTTGCTGTAAAAGCAAGTAGTGATTCCCAGTACTAGGTTGTGGCTGGATAGGCATCTGCTGTGTTAAACATACTGAAATAGTTTGCACTTTATTCCCCTGTTGCGACTTCTGAAACAGAAACCAAGCCGAAGGAAAATTAATAAATGAACAACTGCATTGGAAAATTCAGATATGGTCATGAGAATTTGGTTTCTGAAAAACAGTCAGTGGGTTGACCAATCACAAAAGACTGGGCTTTATCTAACCAATGCGAGACCTTTAGATGGATGTAAAACTATTGTTGAAGACATCCGAAACAAAATTAGAAATCGTTCACTTTTTATTCCATCTTGCTGTAAAACTAGAAAGAAAACACTAATATATTTATAGTGAGGTAACTATAGTGACCGCAGTAAGCACATACTTGATGGTGGCACCTTTTAAAGGGATCGTTCACACAAAAATGAACATTGTCATCATTTACTAATCCTTCACTTGTTCCAAAATTGAGTTTATTCTGTTAAACACAAAGGAAGATATTCTGAAGAATGCTGGAAAAAAACAACCATTGACTTCTACAGTATTTTTTGCTCCTACTATAGATGTCAATGGCTGCATTTTTCCAACATTCTTCAGAATATTTAGTTTGTGTTCAACAAAAAAGTTTCGAACCACTTAAGTGTAAGATAATGGTCATTTTTGGTTAAATGCTAACGTTATGGAAGTTTGTGAAGTAACTTCACAAAAATTTTGTTTTTTGGGCGGGAAAACATACACTAAATAGGGTAAAAATGGGAAAATTTATTATATTTAAATCTTCACTCAGGGCAAGATTATAGAGACCCTCTAACATTTATGTTGATCCTGAAATATAGTTTTTCCTGCAGGCACAGGACATCAACATGACGTCATGTTGATGTTGTACCCCAATTTACCCCAACATCTTGGGGACGTTTGATTTTGTTTGGGAATAAAAATAAGGTTGATGTCAGAACCCAACATCAGGCCGACGTCAGTGTCCAATGTCCAACCTAAAATCAACCAAATATCAACATGAAATCATGTTACAGCTTGACGTTGTGTGGACGTTACCACTATAACTTCTATTAGACGTTGGATTTCGGTCACTTTCCATCGCATCCTGAGGTCAACCAAATATCAATGCAATTTCACGTCATTATTGGACGTCAAAATAACGTTGTCCTTAGATAGGCTAGTCGTTGAATTCTGGTCACATGACATCATGACCTAAATCTAACCTAATAATAATGTCTTATGATGTTGTGTGCCTGCTGGCTTGGTTCGAAAATTTAATCTATTCCTTACCCCTAAACCCAACCATAACTATTAATTGTTCCCTAAATCAGATGCGAATAATAGTTGGATAACAATCAAGTAAAAGTGTGCAAACCTAACCGTAAACCTAAACTTAACATACACTGAATCCCTTGATTCTAATTGGCTGATTGGAATGTTGTTCCAGGATCAACATAGATACTTATCCAGGATTATGTCCTACTTGGTGAAATCAGGTTGGCGTTCTAACATGAGCTTTCGATATTATGAGTAACAGCATTTATATATTTGATCACGATTATAATGTTGGTGGTTTTTGCTTCTTCTTTTTTTAATCAGGACTATGGTGAACGCCGCCTTCACAGAGATTCCCGAAGGAGCTTTTTCCCACATGCACCTGCTGCAGTTCCTGTAAGTACTAGATGAGCACAATAATCCTCCTCCGCATTCTCTTATTATGGCCTGCGTGTTGGAAAATGTGCGAAAAGCCAAGAGAACTGTCTGTCTGTGTGTGTGTGTGTGTGTGTGTGTGTGTGTGTGTGTGTGTGTGTGTGTGTGTGTGTGTGTGTGTGTGTGTGTCTGAGCTGTAGTGTGATGTGTATCAGTGACAGACCCTCCATTTACAGACTGCCCACACACATAACAACAACAACAACAACAGCTTTTCTGTCCTCCTCCTGCCTGCCAGAAAGACACAACAGAGAAGTTTGTTTTCACATGACAGCATGACACCGAATCAGTAAACAAATGGAATCAGACATGTCACATTAAGTTTACATCACTTTTTTTTGCAATTCAATCCTAATCTAATGACAAACTATATATTCGCTAAAGGGTCTAAGACTTCTTCTTACATATTCATCACAAGAGTAATATATTAAAATGCCAACATAGGCTCATTCTGAAAACGTAGCCCTATATGGCCGGCAGCTAGCTCTCTACAACTCTCACATGGTTGCCCACTGAAGCTAAGCAGGGCTGCGCCCGGTCAGTACCTGGATGGGAGACCACATGGGAAAGCTAGGTTGCTGCCGGAAGTGGTGTTTGTGAGGCCAGCAGGGGGTGCCCAACCTGCGGTCTGTGTGGGTCCTAATGCCCCAGTATAGTGACGGGGACACTATACTGCTCAGTGAGCGCCGTCTTTCGGATGAGACGTTAAACCGAGGTCCTGACTCTCTGTGGTCGTTAAAAATCCCAGGATGTCCTTCGAAAAGAGTAGGGGTTTAACCCTGGCATCCTGGCCAAATCTGCCCACTGGCCTTTGTCCATCATGGCCTCCTAACCATCCCCATATTCAATTGGCTGCATCACTGTCTCCTCTCCACCAATCAGCTGGTGTGTGGTGTGCGGTCTGGCGCAAAATGGCTGCCGTCGCGTCATCCAGGTAGATGCTGCACACTGGTGGTAGATGAGGAGATTCCCCCCACTGTGTAAAGCGCTTTGAGTGCCCAGAAAAGCGCTATATAAATGTAAGGAATTATTATTATTATTATTATTATTATTATATACGATTCTGGAGATCGTGATTTATGTAGCCAGACGTATGTATGGCTGCATTTCGTCTTTAAAATGATTGCTATGAGGTGGGATGATGCCGTTCCTTTTTGCGCTACTAGCTTACCGCTTACCTCTGTATGAACAGCTTTTGTGCTGTTACCAGTTTGTCCAGTTCGGTGGACATCGATAGACTTGAGATGCACAATGACGGGGTTCAGATCCGGTGAAGAACTGTTCCAGAAAGCGGGTCAGACAAAAACAGAACCCAAAAAAATAAAATAAACAAGTAAATGACAGAGTGAGATGCGGGTCAATCGGTGCTTTTGAAAACATTATTGGTTGGGTTTAGGGAAGAAGGAGGGTGGGGCAGTCAGTCAGTCGACAGTGGCCTCTGGTGGATTTATGTGAGACAGCAGACGCGAATGGCACTTGTGAGAGAAATTTGACATCTCAAAAAGCGTACACATCCAACTCTGGTGGATTTGTAAAAACAAAAACTGCAAAAAACGTAGCTCCTGGGACAAAGTTCTCCAGAAATGTATATAGGGGTACGTTTTCAGAATGAGCCTGGGTTTTATAATGCATTTACTGACACCCTACAACAGGGGTGCTCAATCCTGTTCCTGGAGAGCCACCTTCCTGCAGATTTCAGTTGCTACCCATATCAAACACACCTGCCTGTAATTATCACGTGGTGTTCAGGTCCTAATTAATTGGTTCAGGTGTGTTTGATATGGGTGGCAACTGAAATCTGCAGGAGGGTAGATCTCCAGGAACAGGACTGAGCACCCCTGCCCTACAACCTATATCTGAATATGTAAATGCAGTGTTGTCTGTGTGCATAGACACAAATCTGCTGTCAGCACAAAAATCAGTACGTCACGCTCCGTTCCGTGCTGTTATGATTAGCATATAGCAGTCAGATGCCGTGAAGCTCTGCGCTGCGATCTGATATTCGAGACCAAAAGGCAAGATGTGCTTTCAGCCACAGGATTAATTGTGGCTTCATAAATTTCAAAGGCAGTCATATTGGATTTACAAGGTGATCTTTCAAAGCAAAGCAATGCTGCTTTTAAACTCATACTGAAATGTTCAATATGGCCATATATGAACATATACATGTATATTGTTGAAGTCAGAATTATTAGCCTCCTGTGTCGTTTTTATTCCACAGTATTTCAGTTTTACAGTATTTCCAATCATTTATTTTAGATAAAGACTTACTTGTTTTAATTTGGCTGGAATGAAAGCAGATCTAACATTTTTAAACGCATTTTTAGGGTAAATATATTAGTCTCCTTAAGCAATAGTTTTTTAATTGTCTAGAGAACAAACCACTTTAAGCTGAATACTAGTGTCTTGAAAAATATCTAGTTAAATATTAGTAGTAGTAGTAGTAAAACTTTATTGTCCTTGACAGGAGATTTGTTTTGGGCATCGCCATATTGCTGCAGACACTCACTAAAACAAGCAATAAAAAACAGTAGAAAATACAACAATTACAAAATTTATGGTGCCAATTAAGATATGCTCTTATTAAGTAAACCCACTGACACGGGTACAAAGGATTTCTTATAACGGTTTAACCTACACTTTGGGACTCTATATCTTCTACCAGAGGGAAACAGTTTGTACTGGGGAAAAAAAAAATGAGTTGGATCCTTTACAATCCTATCCACCTGATTGAGGACACAGTTCTCATATAAAACTTGAGGATTAAAATATTCGTTGTGCCTGACAATTTTCCATGCTGTCTTTAAGAGATGCATCAGTTTAGATTTACACTGAACAGATAGGTTGCCAAACCACACTGTAATGCCATACCTGACAATGCTTTCAAGAACTGCTTTATAAAACAGCATCATGAGCTTCTTGTTGACTCCAAAAAGACGCAACCTCCGTAAAAAATACAATCTCTGGTGTAAACGAGAACAAACCCAATCAATGTGTGTTTTCCATGTGAAAGAACTGTCGATATGAATGCCCAAGTACTTATAGGTATCTGACTGAGTAATAGGATCATCATGTACAACCACTTGACGATGGTCACCTATGCACTTTGGGTCAAATACCATCTCTTCTGTTTTGTTAGTATTTATTTTTAGCTTATTTCTATCACACCAATCAATGAACTGTGCTGTCATCATGGCAAAGATAAAATCAACAAGTTATTAGTAGGGCTGTAACAATATTGTAAATACCGTCATACCGCAATAGTAATTTTTTTCAATATTACCGTAGGCGCATGACTCAATAAAACTTTATTTCTGAGTAAAGTTTGCTTAGTCGAATGAAGTGAACGGGTGGTAGCGGGAACTACAATTCCTATCAGCCTAGGCGTGGCCATCATCCTTTGCGGTCTGTTGTCACTACAGATCCAGTAATGCGGAAATGGAGTGTGTTGCTAGTAGCGAGAAAGAAAAAGAGCTGGAAATGATCGAACCTAAAGCGTGTTTTAAATCGGATGTGTGGAAGCATTTCGGTTTCTTTTTAAAAGGATACGAAAAAGTTGACAGGTGACAGACAAAGAAAAAAACAGTATGCAGGCACTGCCAGACTGTGGTGAAATATAAGTGGGGGAATACGACTAAAAACAGTCATGGGGACTGCAGAACACAGCACACTTGTTAGATTGATGCAGACATTGACTTGTACCGCAAAGAGACCTCTATCTCACTCATGGCTTGTCCTCTCAAGTGGTGGAAAGACAATGCACAACGTTACCCACTGCTGTCAACCTTGGCTAAATCATATCTCTCTGTCCCAGAAACCTCAGTCCCAAATGAGAGGGTTTTTTCTGTTGCAGGGGACATGCCCAGAGATCCCAGCTTTTACCAGATTTTAGTTACTGTATATGATAATTTTCCTTAAAAAACCCATCTCTATCTAAGTGAGTGAGTGATTAAATGTTGAATGTGATGAGTTTTCAACAATACTAAATTGAAACTTAATTTTTTTTATGGTTTAATAGTTTTTCAAGAGTTCACACTTAGATAATGCTTGACTATTTAAGCTAGTTTGGCATGCTGTCCCGGGAGAGAACCCTGAGCTCAGTGATTGATGAGCCCAAGGCTCCCGCCTGGTCAATAAGCATTTGGAGGGATATGAGATCAGGTAGTTCTCGATAGCTTCCCAAAATAGATCACTAGTTGTGCTAGTTTGTTGTAAGTGCTTGTGACTTTAACTTTTGTTGCATAGTTTTTGAGTGTGGGAGGAAACCGGAGTACCCGGGGAAAACCCACACGAACACGGGGAGAACATGCAAACTCCGCACAGAGAGTTTCGGTTGGCTCAGCTAGTGTTGAACCAATGACCTCCTTGTTGTGGGGCAACAATGCTAGCCACCGAGCCACCGTGTCGCCCAAACTGAGGAGGAGGGAGAAGGGATGGATGGGGGGGGTTTCCAAAACGAAGATAAAGATTGAAGTTTAGGCTGGATATTTATATTGAATTTAGAGTGATCCGATTGGCTAGCTAGTGATTAGGATAGGGATCAGCTGTAGTCAATCCTACCACGTGCTCCTCTCGAAATTAGTTTGAGAAACTTCAGTTTGTTATTAAAATTTAAAAATTGAAGTTCCTGTTTCGAAACTTACAGATAGATGGCTAATTTGTATGTCATTGATATGTTCAGTGCTAAGGTAAATAAACACTTTTGACACTTTTTCGAGTCTTTTCATTAGTTTTGTTTTTCCTGTAAATTATTCAATAAATACCGTACCGTGCCATTCATACCGAGGTATTATAGTACCGTGAAATTCTGATACCGTTACATCCCTAGTTATTAGCAATGAATGAGTTACCTAAACTATTATGATTAGAAACGTGTTGGGAAAGTCTTCCCATTAAACAGAAATTGGAGGAAAAATATACAGGGGGCTAATAATTCAGGAGGGCTAAACACTGATTCTGCAACTGTATTATCTCCCTTTTCATTCTCCACAGGCTGTTGAACTCAAACACTTTCTCTGTGATCTCTGATGATGCCTTTTCTGGTCTTGGACACCTGCAGTATTTGTAAGTACATTTTCTGGATGGAGGAATGAATGGAGAGAGAGAGAGATGGTCTAATCCAGTGTTTCTCAAACTGTGGTACGTGTACCACTAGTGGTACGCAGGCTTCCTTCTAGTGGTACGCGGAGGAATGAAATATGTCTTTTACATGCTTCACACATTTCCAAGTTTACCAAAAATGATGTATATAATATGCCATATATGACATATAGCCTATATTTCTGAGGTAATCTGCCATGATCTTTCTAACTGTGCAGTTGTAGCTGCTTTACTGGGCCTACTACGCTACTGTATTTCAATACTACTCGTTTTGGTGGTACTTGGAGAGACAAATTTTTTCTAAGGTGGTATTTGATGAAAAAAGTTTGAGAACCACTGCTCTAATCGATGGCTGACCTGAAAGACAGATGAGTGGGTCGGTGAATTGATGATCTGTCCAACAGATGGACGTATTATTTGTCTTAGAATGTCTTCTGCTGCATATTAAGGGAGATTTATTGAGTTACGCTAAGGCCCTGTCAACACACATGTGCTTTTTAAAAACCGTAGCCTTTTCTGCGCAGTTTGGCTGTTTGTCCACAAGCAAACGCAGTATCAGCTGACTCAAAATGAATGTTTTTGAAAACCTCTAATTATTTTTTCAGACTTCTGGGGTCCGTTCTTCGTACGTGGATTACTCAATTAGCTGGATTTGGATATTGATATCGTTCTTCAAAGCTGATCCGAGAGTTGTTGTCATAGCAACAGTTCTGCTAGGTCAAACCTGATCAGGAGCAGGTTCAATTCATATAAACAGGATTAGATCGGCTTAGTTCAAGCAAAGATAATACAAAAAGTATGTTCCGAATTCTGATATTTTCTTACAGTAGTAGTTATACACACTTGGGAAAATGGTACATATTTTTAAACTATATATATATATATATAAAGTTATAGTCATTAATAAAATAAATTAAGTTGTACATATTAATAAAACGTATGCAATCTGCACCCTCGAAATGAAAGTACAAAGACTGCCACCTGGTGGTGCAAAGAGAAAACTTATTGATATGAACTTTTTAGATCGCTTTAGTACAAACTGTGTATAATAGAAATGCACAATATGTGACTGTTTTTTTCTAAAGCAGTAATACATTTATGCAGTCATGAACATGTGTTGATAGTTAATATGCCGGTGATTTGATGCTTCACAAAAGTTGCAGACGCCTTTGCCAATATGAAAACGCTTTTTTTAAACAACCAGTTATTCTTTTCACCGATTAAAAAACAGCTACTATAATAAAGAAAATATTTTCTAAATGTAGAACTAAATACATTGATTTGCATTGAAATACATGATGAATACACTTGACACATGAAAGTGTAAAGCCTGCAGCTCACAACAAATGTGGAAGGTTACTGCGTGTCATATTTAACAAACCGTATGCTAATTTGATGTAATTTTGCTCACATGGATAATTGAATATTAATCAGATGATGTCATTACGCTGCTGTGCCGTCAGCCAATCGTTGCATTGCTGATCATGATTTCGAGGATCGATAGATCTGTCCTTCACAACACACGCAGCGATCTCAGATCAGTTCATCCAGACATTCTAATCTAATTCGCGAAGTCGTTTGAAGAACCAAATTAGCGAGAGATCAGTTATCAAGATTAAAAGATCCGGGATCTGCCAAATAATCTTAGATCATTTAAGCGAGGTACGAAGAACGGACCCCAGGACCGTTTCGTTCTTCAAAGCTGATCCGAGAGTTGTTGTCTTAGCAACAGTTCTGGTAGATCAAACTTGCTCGGCAGCAGGTTCAATTCATGTAAACAGGATTAGATCGGCTCAGTTCATGCAAAGAAAATACTGAAAGTATGTACCAAATGCTGATATTTTCTTACAGTAGTAGTTATATACACTTGGGAAAATAGTAACTATTTTTAACTATTTATATAAAGTTATAGTTATTAACAAAATAAATAAAGTTATACATATTAATAAAACTTATGCAATCTGCACCCCTGAAATGAAAGTACAAAGATTGCCACCTGGTGGTGCAAAGAGAAAACTTATTGGAATGAACTTTTTAGATCGCTTTAGAACAATTTGTGTATAATAGAAATGCACAATATGTGACTGTTTTTAACAGCAATAATATGCAGTCATAAACATGTGTTGACAGTTAATATGCCGGTGATTGGATGCTTCACAAAAGTTGCAGACGCCTTTACCAATATCAAAATGCTTTTGTAAACATTCAGTGATTCTTTACACCGATTAAAAAAACGGCTACTATAATAAAGAAAATCTTTTCTAAATGTAGAACTAAATACACTGATATGCACTGAAATACATGATGAATACTCTTGACAGATGACAGTGTAAAGCCTGCAGCTCACAACAAATGTGGAAGGTTATTGCGTGTCATATTTAACAAACCTTATGCTAATTTGATGTAATTTAGCTCACATGGATAATTGAATATTAATCAGATGGTGTCATTACGTTGATGCGCCGTCAGCCAATCGTTGCATTGCTGATCATGATTTCGAGGATGGATAGATCTGTCGTTCACAACACACGCAGCGATCTCAGATCAGTTCATCCAGACATTCTAATCTGATTCGCGAACTCGTTTGAAGAACCAAATAAGCGAGAGATCAGTTATCAAGATGAACAGATCCAGCATCTGCCAAATCATCTTAGATCATTTAAGCGAGGTACGAAGAACGGAACCCCTGATTGGCTACAATGGCTGTGTTCTAACAACACGTGACACAGAAAAGCAATCTTTTCTAGGGCCAGACAGAATCTGCAGAGATTTTTGCGGAAAATTTTGTAAAAAATCTGTGGATTTATGTGGAATGATTTTAGGAGCATCATAACTAAAAACTTAATATATTAAATATATATATATATATATATATATATATATATATATATATATATATATATATATATATATATATATATATATATATATATATATATATGTATGTATATATATATGTATATATATATATATATATATATATATATATATATATATATATATATATATATATATATATTTTTATTTTTTTTATTTTTTTTTTTTTTACTTTTATTTAATGTTTACAATGTAAATCCAATTAGATCCACTTATTTGGTAAACATAGCACATCTCATAACAGATCTACTAAAAGACAGAAAAGATTACTTTACAAACTGTATTGTAAATAAATCATATAAACATTTTTATGACAATATTATTATTTCACAACACTCTTAATTAAAAACTTAATAAATATAAACAGGGCTCAACAATAAGGACTGCCCGGTGGCCCAGGGCCAGCGTGAGAGACACTTGTGACAGTAGACCGGATCATTACTGGCCCGATTGGGACAGTGCTGCCTTGTCACTAACATTTAATTTGTCTGTGACTATTTGTCAATTGCGTGCATTTTAAGTTTGTGCTTTTAAATCTTTAAATGCTACCTTCTCTGTAATGTCGTAAACAACATATTGCTTTCCGATTCGTCTTATCTGATTGATTTGACCATGCTATTTTTTTTTGTAACCTGGTAACAACCAGTACAGCGTAGAAACAGCAACATGGCGGCAACATCAAATTAAAAGGCTAAACGAAAATGTCTGTCTCTAACGTGTTGGAAGTAGACATTTACGTAGAAACAACAACACAAAATATAAATAAAGTGATGTTATGCATAGTTTGCCGTCATTTTGACAAGTCAGCCACCTTTTGTTAAATAATTTTTAACTGCAATAAAATGCCTCCACATTTTCCATACTGCTCTTTTTGTTTGCATAACACTTATATTTACAATCGTTTTTTAAGTATTGAAATTCTAGATTTACAGACTTTATTTTTGACACATTATTTAAAATATGTCGTTTAAAAATAGCTATTAACTTCCCTTTTTTTTTGGTGGGGGCAGTGAAAATTTTGGCAGGGCAAGGAAAAATCTAAACCACTAGCCTGATTGGACCAGTAGAAAAAATCCTTAGCGTTGAACCCTGATAAATGTACACACATTTACATAAGTAAATAAATAGACTAAAAATCTGTGGATTTCTGAGCGTGCAGATTCCGTGTGGGCCTGTAACCAGGGGGAGTGACTCTGACAACAGAGGTGTGGATCCACGTGCAGGTTTATTAGAATCGTCAGGCAAGCAGTGGTCAATAGTGGAGCAAACAGATGTATGAGGGTAATATAGAGTCAAAGTCAAAATAGGGATGGCTGACACGTGAAACTGACATTTCAACAGTGTCGAGATCCCGAAGCGCAAGTGTTTCGAAACACTGCACACTGCAGCCAATATTATATTATATATATATATATATATATATATAGATATCGAATAGACTTGACTGAATCAGTCTCTGATCATCATGCAGGTTGTGTGTTTTCTGTGGCTCCTCCTTAAGATTCAGCGAGCGTTGTCTTCCAGACGAAAGCGCTGGCAGCTCGTCGACTGCAGAAAGAGAGTGAATGAGATAAAAGAGAGCGAGGGGAAGGCCTTGCAATTTGCAGAAAGCTTTTAGCATTAATGAAAACGCCCACAACCTCATTAAGCTAAGAGCTTTAACGCGGCCAATGCGCCAGGCTTCATTTTCCTGAACACTGAGACTCAAGAATCCATCAGGGAACCGCCTGCGTCCCTTCACATTCTCACAGTTTATTACAGTACATAGAGAAAATGCCGTTTGATTGATATCCCTGGCCCAATCTGTTCATCTTTTCATCTTAAATGGCACAAATCTCCTAAATCTTTGTCTGGAAGTGTTTCATTTTGTGGCTGTCTGACTAATGAGTTGTTGGTTGAATTCATTTACATGCTTTAAATGGTTAATTTAACTCCCATGTTCTTTTCTCGCTCTGCTTCCTCACAGATTTATCGAGAACAACGACATCCAGGCGCTGTCAAAGCACACATTCAGAGGACTCAAGTCACTGACACACCTGTACGTATTTCTTATTCTTAGGCAGGATTATCAGTCTGTGCATTCATTTTCCACATGAGAGGCCAAACAAAATCCTCCAGATATCATTTACAATAGAACAATAAGTAAATTCACTTTCTGACCCCCCGATATCCCACCCCAACCCCCCACCCCCAGTGGTGCTAGGAGTCTATGCCATTTTATTTTCATTATCTCATTTATCTCATTTATGCCATTGCGTTCAAAATGGCATGAATGTTTTCAAAGTGCACTGCAAAGGGAGCGCAATTGTGAATATGAAGATCGCTAAAACTGTACTGTAAAAAAAATACTTGGAATGCAAAATACACTTAGGAAAGATGACTTGAATGCTTTTTTTAAATCATTCCAAGTTTAAATGTTGGAACATTTGAATGAATAGGGCATAGGGGGATAACTGTAACTATGCTTCTAACTACAGCTCGAGAGGTGTAGTTGCAGGCGTACAAGTTTGACACAGTTTACGATTGTTCATCAAACGCCAAATCAACAAACTAAGTTTGTAACGACGCAACTTGGAACCTTAGTTAGCTAACGAGGGTTTTGATAATATCCTCATAATCACTTTCGCTCTCGTGGATAGGGAAACCTTGTACGCACAGACATCCATTAGCCTATAAATAATTAATTTAGTTTGTTAAGCGCAAAAATTGGTTTTAAAACTATTTCTAATTTCCAGCAAACGAATAAATGAACAATAATAATGAAGTGTGGTCAAAAACCTGAGTTATATTCTAAAACACATGCTGTGCCCCATATGGTCTGAAACCTGACAGATGGACAAATCTAAGCTTGTTTTTAATAAAACAAATATAAATATGGATATAATAAATAATACTGCTAATAATAATAACATTATACGAAAGCAAATTGTCACGAATAAACTGAAAAAGCCCTCCGAGATGAAGAAGGCATGTAAGTTTGGTTTTTATATTATGTAGGCTAGAAAATAATATGTTTTGTAATATTTTAATCCTTTATATTTATATCCTATATATATCCTTATTATATCCTATATATATCCTTAATATTTTAATTCTTTCTCATATGTAAAGATATTTGCGTATTGCTCTACATCTTGTGTGTATTAAGCAGTGTGTAAGCGAGGCGCACAACTAACGCAACTAACGCTGGACAATAGACAGGCTTTGTTCTGGTCTATTGAAAAATCTATTATAGTTTCTCAAAATAGCCCCGCGCCAGCAATGCGCCTCAACACGCCTCCTTTTTTAGACCAGAACGCCTGTGGGCGCACCTATGAGCGCAAATGCTTTTGCTATTTAATCAGCATGGCGCAAAACATCCAAACGACTCTTGCGCCAAGCTGAAACTAGCAAATAAAAAAGCCTTGCGCCACATTGCGCCGGGTATATGATAGGGCCCTAGAAGATTCAGGTTGTAGAACATTACACTATCTGACAAAAGTCTTGTTGCCTAAGTTTTAGGATCAACAAAGAATAACTGGACTTCTTGTTGATCATTTGGTATCAGAAGTGGCTAACATGAAAGGTAAAGGCCTCTAGATTACACTTATTTGACCACAATAAAATATGATCATGCCTTGATTTTGAATGATTTCATTAGGACAGTAAGCTCTGACTTTGCTTAGACAAAAGTCTCATCACTGAACAGAAATAATGTCCAGTATAGAATATAAAGTCCTGCTGCAGTGGAGACAGAATGAATATTGTGTCTGACTCCATCATGAGCTTGGAGGACTGCATCCATACATCTCTGACATGACTCAAATCACTGATTAATAAAGTCATCTGGAATGGCAAAGAAAGAGTTCTTGCAGGACTCCCAGAGTTCATCAAGATCCTTTGAATTCATCTTTAATGCCTCCTTCATCTTACCCCAGACATGCTCAATAATGTTCATGTCTGGTGACTGGGCTGGCCAATCCTGGAGCACCTTGACCTTCTTTGCTTTTAGAGGCTTTGATGTGGAGGCTGAAGTATGAGGAGCGCTATCCTGCTGGAGAATTGTCCCTCTCCTGTGGTTTGTCATGTAATGGACAGCACAAATGTCTTGATAGCTCAGGCTGTTGATGTCGCCATCCACTCTGCAGATCTCTCGCACGCCCCCATACTGAATGTTACCCCGAACCTTGATTTTTCCTTCACCAAACTTGACTGATTTTTGTGAGAATCTCTGCTCCATCAGGGTTCCAGTAGGTCTTCTGCAGTATTTGTGATGATTGGGATGCAGCTCAACAGATGATTCATTTAAAAAAAAAAAGACCTTCTGACACTTTTCCAAACGATCTACTAGAAGTCAAGTTATTATTTATTATTCTTACAACTGAGATTGACGACAAGACTTTTGTCAGGAAGTGATTATAGGCTGTTGGCTACTGTAACCCATCGATTTCCATTGATTAATTTTATTAACATCTATGGATGTCAGTGTCTACCAAATTCCAGCATGCTTCAAAATATCTTCTTTTGGGTTGGACAGAAAAAGAAGCTCATAAGGTTTGTAAAGAGAGAGTAAATAGTTAATAAATGTTGATTTTGACTTAACTATCCCTTTATTTTATTGTATTTTCTCTTTAGAAATAAATTAATGTAAGAAGTGGAGTGTTTGCTTGTGTGCCCCTGTCCCGCTAAATGTCTGTTCTCATCCCTGCTTTGAAGAAAATGAATGAATGAATGAATTGTTGAGGCTCTCTAGTGGACAATAGTAGCATTACAGCTTCAGGGTGTCTGAGAATACACAATAACAAATGATTTAGGAGGACTTTAAACAGTAGGTTTAACAATATACAAAAAAATGATGGAATAACTTTGCATGGTAAACAAGTATTAATAATAAGTTCAGTACAATTGCAGTTGTGGAACAGGGGTGATCATGGAAGCCCCAAGAGTTTTGATCATTTGCACACGCATATTATGTTTCTCTCTGATTTTCTTTTCTCCATGTCAGGTCCCTGTCCAATAACAACCTGCAGGTTCTTCCCAGGGAGCTCTTCAAGCACCTAGACATCCTTACAGACCTGTATGTACCATAGATACACATAACAAATGCCCTGTGAGCGACTGGAGATAATTCCATCTCTATTTATACTGTGTGTAAAAGATAGTAAGCATTACACTGTCAACAATATCACTAAACTATCAAAAAGAAATTAGGGAAACATATACAGGGTGGTTAATAGCTCTGTCTTCAACTGGATGTGTTTTGAATTTGGGTGAATTCAGGTCAGTTGATTTGAGTTCACTCCTATTACGTTGTGGGTTTTGTTATCTGTCGGTTTGCTCTTTGCAGAGACCTGCGCGGGAACTCGTTTCGTTGTGACTGCAAGATCAAATGGCTGGTTGACTGGATGGAGAAAACCAACACGTCTGTTCCGCCCATTTACTGCGCCAGTCCGTTTGAGTTCCAGGGCCGACGCATCCATGAGCTCACACCGCGAGACTTCAACTGCATCAGCGCAGGTCACACCACTCACAACAATGTTTTTTTCCAGATTCACGTCTACACATGCAACATTTCAACGGTAACACTTTACAAGAAGGTTGTATCGGTTCAGTGTTTCTCAACCACGTACCTCCCGAGGACCCCCCGCACTGCATGTTTTGGTTTGTCACACCTATTACAGGTCTTTCAGTCTCTGCTGATAAGCTGATGATCAGCTGTGTTTTGTTAAGGAGACAGGGAAAATGTGCAGTGCTGGTGGTCCCCCAGGAACGTGGTTGAGAAACACTGTATTAGTTAATGTTAGTAAATGCATTTACTAACATGAACAATGAACAATACATTTATTACATGAAGAATTGAAAAACAACACATATAACGCATTTAGTTGAAAATAAGAAACACCTCTGAGTGAAAGGTTTGACTGAGACAGAATTTCAGGGTGCTTTCACACCTACACTTTTGTTTCGGAACGTGTCTCATTTGCCCAGTTAGCGCGGTTCGTTTGGCATATGTGAACAGGGCAATCGCGCTCTGTTCCGCGCCAAAGTAATCGCTCCGAGATCGCTTGAATGAGGTGGTCTCGACTCGATTGAAAGGAACCCTGGGGCGGTTCGAATGCAATGAGAAAGCGATCCGAGCGCGGTTATATCACAGTGTTTTATGGATATGTAATAGGCTTACGGCTATATGAGGAGAGATTTATGAGTATGGCGGGAAGTTTCGCGAGTCTCCGGATGCCCGCAATCAAGTGATGATCTCCCGGTAATCTCGCATCTCCCTCCCGGTCCTCAAATAGGCATCGTCGCGCACCCTTCTCACCCCTCCCCACCGCGTCTCTCCTCAGACACATGGCGCGCGCACCCTGTCAATCACCACCAAACCACCACCTCTCCTGACAGCTGAGCGGGACGCTGCAAAATAAACCCTGACACCCTGACCAATGTGAGGAGAGTTTACTCACACGTGACTTGTTTTAGCTCTTTTGATCCGATTAGAAACTTTGCAGTGTGAAAGCGAACCGCTCCAAGAGCAAAGAGCAACAATGTAACAATTTTAATCTCTGTTTCAGAACAACTGAATCGATTCACAGGTGTGAAAGCACCCTTAGTCTGGAAAATCTCATACTGGGTGGCACGGAGGCTCAGTGGTAAGCACTGTCACCTCACAGCAAGAAGTCACGGCTAGGCCAGTTGGCATTTCTGTGTGGAGTTTGCATGTTCTCCCCATGTTGGGTGTCCTCCGGGTGTTCTGGTTTCCCCCACAGTCCAAACACTATGTTGCTAAAATAGCTCAATTGGCCGTAGTGTATGAGTGTGTGTGTGTGTGTGTGAATGCGAGAGGTCCTGGGTTCAAATTCTGGATGAGCCCCCATATTTGTCACGACATGGCTCAAAGGCCATGACAAATTAAAGGGAGGACATACAGAGGATGGTTTGGTGCAGTAAAATATTTGTTTAAACATTAATAAATAAACCGGTGCTCAACTGAGGCTAGCAAAAATCAAACATTCACCACAGCTAGAAAGAAACAAAACAAAATAAAGAGGAGCAAAAGCATGGCTCTCCACTAGCCAACACTGCTGGTGTTTTATAGAGGGGGAAACCAGGTGTTCCCAATTCCGTAGATGAGTCTCTGTCCTTCCCACTTCGGCCGACCAGTGGGTGGGACTAAGAAACTCATCACACACACCCCCTAAAAGAAAGACCGTAGGCTGTGTCTGAAACCGCAAACTTCCATACTATATAGTACGCTTTAATCAGTATGTGAGCCGAGTAGTATGTCTGAATTCATAGAATTCGAAAATAAGTATGTGAGAAGTACGTGGATGACTTACTACTTCCAGTAAGATTCTGGAGTGCGCATCTCATGCATGCTGCGCTATCCCATGATGCCCCGCGAGCGAATTCATGAATGGGAGTGATGCGACACAATTGACGCAGGTAGCTCACGTGACCATGACAAAATGCCAGAAGTAGTACATCCGAATTCCATTCATACTTTTCACATTCATACTGTAAGGAACGCACTTTTCTAACAGCTGAGTAGTATGTTTAAATTTAAATGCAGTACCTACTGAGTAGTAGACACAGCTAGTCTTTAAAAAGTGCTTAAAACTTCCGAATTTCGTAGAGGACCTTAAAGATTTGAATCTTTAGGATCCCCGTCATCCTGATCCCCACTCAGCAACACTGACGTTGGTAACAGCTCTGTATTGATGGACAAATCGGCAAGCAGGTTTAACACAAGCATCAACCCGGTGCTCTTGATTTAGGCCCTGTTTACACTAATGCGTTTTCGTTTTAAAATGCATAAGTTTTGCTACGGTTACGCCATCCGTCCACACTACGCCGGAGTTTCGAGCGCCGAAAACGGAGCGTTTTGAAAACGCTGGAGAGGCCGTTTTCGTTCTAAAACGCAGCTGCTTCATGTCAGTGTGGATGGGGGAAAACGGAGACATCTGAAAACGGAGGCGGGGCTTTTCCTCAATATTAAGTAGCTTAACGTTACGCACAGTTCAGTCTCGCATCCTCTCCCTGTAAGTTCAGACTTCGCAAGTTTGATATGGAAAACAGACCCTCGAGGACATGTCCGGTAAATCTTCAAAGGGAACAGTGTACTTTATAACATTATTCTCATCATCCTGGCTACGTTGTTTCACTTTCTCAACAATGAAATGAAAACATGATTTAAGGAACTGCCTATTTTCATTTTGATATTAACAACTTAACAGACAGCAGAAATGCGGAGGCGTCGTGCTGCATCTTCACTGTATGGCATATTCATAATAAAACAGAGCCTATATAACATCACTGCCTCCTTTCATTTTCATTGAAAATACGAAACGTATCTTCTGCTTTGCTGAATGTCTGTTTTAATAATCAATAATAGCCATTATGAAAGTATAACGCACAATAAGTCTATACATTATGGCAAATAAAGGCAAGCGATCAGTCAATATACAGAATGTACGTGGCTACATTAATCATTAACTTATCTTTGCGCTCAGCCAAAACACGTTACCTGTGAACAAGTAATCGATTCAAAAGACCAAAGTCGGGGAATCTGAAGTTGTTAGATATAGACAACAAGATTAATTAAATATCACATTTAGCAAATATAGTGAGATTAGATCCAGCGGCAGATGCTTGATGAGCAGTCCGACCAGCACAGCTCTCATCATGGTAGAAATGCTGCAGTGCTTGCCCAAGAGTGTGTGTGTGTGTGGTCACGTGATGTGTATTTTAAGTGTTTTGGTGTGGACGGAGAGCTGTTCAGAAACGCCGGGTGAAATGCGGATCGTTTTCATTCTACAACGCCGTTTTAAAACTAAAACGCACTAGTGTAAACAGGGCCTTACTCTAGGTAATAGGTGTTTCTCAGTACTGGGTTGTGGCTGAAAAGCAATCCGCTGCGCAAAACATATGCTGGAATAGTTGGCGGTTCATTCCGCTGTGGCGACCCCTGATAAATCAGAGACTAAGCTGAAGGAAAATGAATGAATGAAGTTTATCAAAGTGACATTGTCTCTGCCTGTGACTCACTCTTGTCGTGCAGATTTCGCAGTTTACGAGACCTACTCGTTCCAGTCTCTGTCCGTGGAGTCGTACGAGTTTCAAGATGACCAGTATGTGGTTTTCGCTCAGCCCAACACTGGAATCTGCACCGTCTTCATTTGGGATCACGTCAACATGCTTTTCAAGACACATTACAACATCACGTGTAAGTGCTTCTGTTCATTAATATTGCCTTGTATATCGTTCATAATATTATAGATGTGTTCTCTACAGCAGCGGTTCCTCAACTTGTCAA
>NC_133183.1:61175000-61202500 GCF_049306965.1 Danio rerio | reverse complement strand
ATTGCTTTGGCCACATGCATGTTTTCATTTGGGACTCCAAACAAAGCCATTACCGGATTAGGTTGAAGTCTTAAATTGAAGGCTGAGTTTAAAATCTCAAATATTGAAGACCAAAATCGTCTCAGTTTGTCACATGACCAGAACATATGGGTTAGGTGTGCCTTGCATGAGTTGCTACGATCGCATGTTTCATCTATATTGGGGTAGATTTTGGCCAGTTTGGTTTTTGCTGTAGTGAATACGCTCAAGAATTTTCATCTGAATCAGATTAAGACGCGCACATGATGAAGTCTTGTTTATAATTTCTACTGCTAAACGTTTGATTTTAAAAAATCTTGAATGGATATAAAAATCCTTATAATCAATTAAATAATTTATAAAAATAATCAGTTGAAAAATCTTGAACGATAATAAAAAGTCAAAGTCAAAGTCAAAGTCAGCTTTATTGTCAATTCAGCCACATGTACAAGACATACAGAGAATCGAAATTGCGTTACTCTCAGACCCAAGGTGCTTAACATTAATATAAAATATATATATAAAAAATAGTAGGGTTTAAGAAAAAAAGAAAATTTAGAAAATTTACAGTAATGATGTGACGTAGTTCCAGAAACTTCCTACTTTCAGTTTACCCATTTGACTTTACGGCGGGTTTCTTTTGACGTTTTAAAGAATATCAAAAAAAGAATACCGTTAAAGAACGGCGAACGCATCAAGAATAAAAGCCTCGTCTGCTTTGTGAGGTGCTCGCGCAGTCAGCGGAGGTCTGGACATGGCACCAGGCGAAAGTATATATCAACCTTACTTGTTTAAAAACAGTTTCTTTCTTATACTGAAGACAAAGAAGATATTTGGAAGAATGCTGGAAACCTGTAACCCTGGATTTCCATAGTATTTGTCCTACTATGAAAGTCAATGGTTACAGGTTTGCAGCATTCTTCCAAAATATCTTCTTTTGTGTTTAACAGTAGAATGAAACTCATAAAATGTTTGATGAGAGGGTAAATGGTGAGTTATTGTTTATTTGTGGTCAACTGTCTATTTAATTTTGATGTAACACATTTATGTGTCAATATCATCACTAACTACTGTGAAATCACCTTGTTGTTGTCAGATGGGAGGATGGTCCATTGCGATTTGTCAAAATCCAGGACATCGACACCACCCGAGTCCGAAAACCCAACTTCATCGAGACTTTCCAGATTGAAGGAGACTGGTATTTTGCAGTAGTCGACAGCTCCAAAGCCGGTTCCACCAGCCTGTACCGCTGGAACAGCAACGGGTTTTACTCACACCAGTCCCTCCATCCCTGGCACAGAGACACTCACATTGATTTCCTGGAGGTGGACGGCAAACCTCGCCTCATCCTCTCCAGCGCCTCGCAGCCCCCGGTGGTTTACCAGTGGAACCGCAGCCAGCGCCAGTTCGTTTTCCACTCTCAGATCACCGATTCGGGCGACGTTCAGATGGTCAAGCACTTCTGGGTGCGGAAAGTGCTGTATTTGTGCCTCACACGCTTCATCGGAGACTCCAAGATCCTGCGCTGGGACAACCAACGCTTTGTGGAGATCCAAACCCTGCCATCTAGGGGCTCAATGGCCGTGTATCCCTTCAGCGTCGGAGTGAGGCTTTACCTCCTGCTGGGCAGCGATTATTCCTTCTCCAGGATTTACCTGTGGGACGAGCTCACCCAGCGCTTCCTGCCCTTCCAGGAGCTCAACATGCTGGCACCTCGAGGATTCGCCATGGTCTCAGTGGACAATAAGGATATTCTGCTGGCGGCCAGTTTTAAAGGGAAGACCATGGCGTATCAGCATCTAATAGTGGATCTCAGTGCCAAATAGGAGGCTGGAGATGTTTCCCAACCCTATTCCTGGAGGCACACCAACAGTACATATTTGGGAGGTCTTCCTAATCTGGCCCATTCACTTCAGGTTTTGGAGTCTCCTCTAATGTTCTGATGAGTTGGTCCAGGTGTGTCTGATTAGGGAGAGGTTGAAAATGTGTACTGTTGGCGTGCCTAAAGGAACAGGGTTGGGAAACACTGGTTTAAATGTGCCACTGATTTAATAACCTCAATTGTTCCCTGATATCTACATAGTAGGTATGCGGCTTAGGTAAGTTTTGCCTCCAGAACAGTTTTATATGCTCAGAATTACCCTAAGAATGGAATTACCCTAAGAATGAAACGCTCTGTTTTGATTTTGGTAAGGATATACATTTTGAGGGTGCTTTCACACCTAGACTTTTGTTTCGGAACCCGTCTCGTTTGCCCAGTTGGCGCAGTTCGTTTGGCATATGTGAAACCAGCAATCGCGCTCGGATCCGCACCAAAACAATCGGTCCGAGATCGCCTGAATGAGGTGGTCTCGGCTCAATTGAAACGAACTCTGGAACGGATCGATTGTAGTGAGAAAGCGATACAGTGCGAGCCCGGCTATATCACAGTGTATTATGGATATGGCATACGGCTATATAAAGAGAGAATTATAAGTAGGGCGGGAGGTCTTTCCAGACATCCCAAGTCTCCCGGAAGTTTCGGGAGTCTCCCGCAAATGCTCCAGGATGCCTGGAAAGTCTCTGTAATGTAATTGCAGGAAATTTTCCGAGTGATAATCTCCCGTAAATTTCACGTTTTCCTCCCGGTCCTTAAATACGTTGCGCATCCTACTCACCCCTCACCACTGCATCCCTCTTCGTTCTTCAGACACGTCGCTCGCACCCTGTCAAACACCACCACCCTCCCCTGACAGCTAAGCGGGACTCTTTGCAAAATAAACCGTGAAACTCTGACCAATGTGAGGAGAGTTTACTTACACGTGACTTGTTTTTAGCTCTTTTGGTACGTTTAGAAACTTTGCCGTGTGAAAGCGAACCGCACCAAGAGCAAAGAGCAACAATGTAACAATTTTAATCCTTGTTTCGGAACAACTGAATTGATTCACTGGTGTGAAAGCATCCTGATTGAATACACACACACACACACACACACATAGCATGTTGCACTCGGGAAGACACATATGCAAAGTAATCATACTTTATTTTCAAACAATATTTGAAATCGAGTAGACGCCTTGTTAACAATCTTTTCAACTGAAGTGATGGAGAGGTTTATTTTAGCTAGAAGGAGTGAGCACGATATCTTTTAGCCACCAGAGTGACCTAGTTTGCTCCTGAGTTGTATTGTTGATGAAATATAGGCTTTAATATATTTATATTTGACATAAGGAACGGAAGAGGTGTATTTAGAGTCGTACTTTGAAACGTTAACCTACAGTTGAAGTCAGATTTATTAGCCACTCTTTGATTTTTTATTCTTTTTTAAATATTTCCCAAATGATGTTTAACAGAACATTTTCACATTATGTCTGATAATATTTTTTCTTCTGGAGAAAGTCGTATTTGTTTTATTTCGGTTAGAATAAAAGCGGTTTTACATTTTTTTAAACACCATTTTAAGGACAAAATTATGAGCCCCTTTAGGCTAATATTTTTTTCGAAAGTCTACAGAAGAAACCATCGTTATATAATACCTTGCCTAATTACCCTCACCTGCCTAGTTAACCTAATTAACCAAGTTAAGCCTTTAAATATCACTTAAAGCTGTATAGAAGTATATTTTGGACAGTAATATCTTCTGTATTTTAGTAGATCTATTATATGAGAGACTTGCATTGTTTACTAATAAGTTGATCTAATTGGGTTTGCATTGTAAACATTAAATAAAAGTTAAAAAGCGATTACTTTTTATTTATTATATTAAGTTTTTAGTTACAATACTCCCCAAATAATTCCGCATAAATCTGCAGATTTTTTTTTACAAAATTCTCTCTAGAAACAGCAAACAAATGTCTGCAGATTCAGTCTGGCCCTACTCGTGACTCCTTCAACATGATTGACAGCACTATGATGTGCATCTTTCTGCTCCATCTCTGTTTAAAACTATTTTAATGGCAGCAACTGTTGTATAAAGCCGATGTATTTGCAAGCATGCTTATGAAAAAAGATCATTGCATTTTTTCCTCATGCGATACGACAGTTATTTCTTATCCACATTACATAATATGAAACAACTCATTAAGGGCGGAATTGCCTCCATATCATCAGTTATAACTGCATTCTGATAGTGTGTGTGGACAGGACATGCTCACACAATGTCGAAACAACTTTTATAGTGCTATAACTTACAATATTATATCATATATAATCCATTGCAGATATTTCACAAGATTTCTGATGCATCTGAAATGAAATATAATCATTTTCAAAATATTTATTATTGTTTAAATCAAGCTGGACCGCTTTTTGGACGTATGTGCATTAACACAACATGATAATGCATTGGTGTGAATGCTAATATAGTTATTTTTGTTGGTGCAAATGATCCTTGAGCCCTCATCAGCATTAAAAATATATAATATTTGGGTCTTTTCTGCCAACTGTAACATCTGCCACATGCACTGGAGTTATTACCTGTATGCTACCCTAATAGGATGTACATTGTTGAGCGGTTTCATATATAAAATTGAAATTATATTTTTAGACAGACACTGTACTTCCTGATTAATGTGTCATCTGGATTAAAATGCTGGCGGGATATTATGTGTAACCCAGAACAATAACATGAACATTTACTGTGAACACTGTTCAGGCTTTTCTATGCAGGTCATTCATTGAACACACCACAGTACTAAACTGCTAATCACTGTAAACCTTCTGTCATCAGCATGTACTGCAATAAAGTCATTTCACACAATAAAAGGACATCATCTGTTTATTTTCCTGCACATGTATCTGCAGTTTCCCGTGTCGTGTCTTATATTGTTGAATTGATTTTCTCTGGGGTGTAAATGAAGTGAATACGCGTGTATTTGATCATTTTCAGGCTGAACATCTACATGCCTCATTGAGACCATTTCATACAGCTACTAATGAAATGATTTCTCATTTATTAATCAAGGTTATTTACGTGTTCAGTGTTCATCGCTGGATTCTGACGTTTGTAATCTATTTTAATAGACGCGGTTTACAAAGACAACCTGTTTTCGGTATACACAGGTACATTACGCTCGCATTGTTTAACCTGTTTGTACACAAGAACACACCAAGAGTCAATCTAAATTTATTTTAGACTATAACAAACAGCTATACTGCAAGAAACGCATGCTTTTGAACACTTTAAGCGTCTATTAGGAGATGAGTAAGTTACAAGTTTTCCCTTCCCTATGCATTGAATGGCGTGGACCGTACGAAGCGGTATTACGGAGGGGGGGGGGGGGGGGGGGGTGTCGCAATCATTATTATTAAGTTATTATTGTTATTATAATTTTCAATATTATTATTATTATTATTTTAGATACACTTAAGAGCAAACTATATTTCACTTTTTAAAGGTCTGACGTGACCCCACACACAGACACGTCAAGTTCTAACGTGACGTCAAACATTCTATTAGAACGTGTTCTAAAGCGCGGGTCTGGAAGAATTTCGCCATTTTTAATCAAAAGCGGCCAGAAGATTGCATTTACTCGCTTTCAGCAGTTCGTCCTAATTGATTTTGCTTTATTTTTGAGAGTAATATGGCCAACATGACGACAACTTTTAAAATGACATACACTCCTCGTCCCCCGGCGACTAAGTCGCCGGACAAGTCTAGTTTTAGGAGGCAAGTCTGGCCGATTGCCCCAGACGGCTTTATTCCGAATTCTGTGGTTCGGAGTCTTTTACACTCTCCGAAAATCACGCGCCCCGCCACCGAGGAGAAGCAAGGTGTGTCGTGGCTACGTCCAAAAAGGCCCGTACTCCGGAGACCCTCCAGTGTCTCTGTTGAAGAGGAATCTTGTCCTGAGAATCACCACCCATATTTTGACTATACCCCCTCGACGGAGCTACTGAAGAAGCTGGACGTCAGGGTCACACGCTTTCCTCCTCCACCGGCCCCAAAGCCAGTGTCTAAGACTGCGAAGAAGCCTGTGGCCCCGAATAAACCGTTTCCTGACCTAAACCGATTCCGCCTCCGCAACATCAAATTGGGTGTTTATGAGAAACTGGAGGAGCATGTCCGGACGCGGAAGGCTGAGAACACCGATCGTGTTGTGCAGGATAACACAGAAGCTCCGTATCCTGCAGAAGAGGAGACTTCTCTCCCCATCACTGCTCCTGAGGAGGAAATCCCAGTCGAAGCTGTTTCTGAGAAGAAGGAACTCCTCGTTGTTTCTGCAGAGCCGGAGAGAGAGGAAGACTCGACTGTCCCTCCTAAAACTGTGCGTCGGCGCCTTGCTGTTCGAGCGCAGCGGCCACAGAAGCTGAAGCTCCCACCACTGGTTGAGCTTCAGAAGGAGAGAAAAAGTCTTCCTCGTCGTGTTGTGGAAAAGCAAGTCAAGGTGCAGGTGCATGTGCAGGAAATTCAATTCCCGCAGGTGCACCACATAAGAATCCAGACGCAGCCTGAGATAACGTTAACAAGGTCATTTGAGCCTCAGCCTCCGAAATGCCACAGTAGGAGGCTTGATTCTGGTCTCATGCACCTTTATAAAAGGTCGAAGGCTGCACATCTTGTGGCCCGAGATGCTCCCGCCACGGTGAGTCATTTCTTGCACCAGTGCCACCTTCAGAAGAAGCATTCTCCATCTCTGCTGGACAACACCAGAACATAAGACACGAGGGGGAATGGAGGAGATGATTAAGATGTGTTGCATGTAGATCATCTTCCTCCAGAGGTGCAGCACTGCTTGTGCTTCCCACATGGAACAATGCCAAGTTGAATGTGTATAAAGTTTTGCAATGTTACTGTGGTATTATGTACAGTTGCTTTTAATAAAGCCTTGTTAAGGAATCTTTGTGTCATGTGTTGTGTGTATGCAGGTTAAAATACTGAAGGTGTTTATAGTGAACAACATGGTGTTTCTGTACAATTTAGGGTTATGATCATATTCAATATTTATGAACTGATCAACTATAATAAACAGTGTGGTGTGCTTTAGTTTACTACAGTAAAATGTGGTGTATTGTGTGTTTATAGTACAATATTGGGTAGTTTGTTAAGTTGCAGTTACCTGAGTAATTCTAATTTCCCACAACAGATTAATTCAAGTACTTTACTATAGTATAGTTCAAAAGTATTTGCAAGAAATTGCTTTATTTAGTGTGTGTTAGAGAGAATGTTCACTTCCTAAATAAAATCAATGTATAAAAAATGATTACTTAGTAGCCTAAATTAATAATCTACAGTAACAAAACTGTAATAAGCTTTATTATTAGACTGAATGACAGTGAGAAAAGTGTTTGACTGGTATTATGACGTTAATATGAAATGTTTAGCTATATGATTGATAAAGGATTGATGGATAGGATTTAATTTGAACACAAAAGGCATTTCGAAGAAAGCTAAAAACCTGTAACCATTGACTTCCATAGTATTTGTTTTTCCTACTATGGAAGTCGATGGTTACAGGATTTCAGCTTTGTTTAAAGTATCTTATTTTGTGTTTAACAGAAAAAAAATTTGTTGTAAAGGGTTTTAAATTACTTGAGGGTGCATAAATAGTGAGTATGTTCACTGAAGAAAGCTGAAAACCGGTAACTATTGGTTTTAACATTTGGTTTTCCTATTATGGAAGTCAATGGTTACATGTTTTCAGCATTCTTCAAACTATCTTATTTTGTTTTTAACACAAAAGAAAAATACTTGTAAAGACTTTTGACCACTTGAGGGTGCATAAATAGTGAGTAAATGTTCACTGAAGAAAGCTGAAAACCTGTAACTATTGACTTCCATAGCAGGCCATTTGGTTTTCCTACTATGGAAGTCAATGGTTACAGGTTTTCAGCATTCTTCAAACCATCTTCTTTTGTGTTTAACAGGAAAAATTTTCTTGTGAAGGGTTGAAACCACTTGAGGGTGAGTAAGAAAGCTGACAACCAGTAACCACCGACTTCCATAATAAAAAGTTGGAACCACTTGAGGGTGAGTAAATAGTGAAGACAGCTGAAAACAAGTAACTATTGACTTCCATAGTAGGCTATTTGTTTTTCCTATGGAAGTAAATGGTTACAGGTTTCCAGCTTTCTTCAAAATATCTTATTTTGTGTTTAACAGAAAAAATAAACTTGTAAAGGGTTGTAACGAAGGGTGAGTAAATGTTATTGAGGAAAGCTGAAAACCTGTAACCATTGACTTCCATAGTGATTGTTTATCCTACTATGGAACTCAATGGTTACAGGTAACCAGCTTTCTTAAGGTATCTTCTTTTGTACTTAACAGAAAAAAATACATATACTCATAAAGGGTTGGAAGCACTTGATGGTGAGTAAATTTCCATTGAAGAAAGCTGAAAACCTGTTACCATTGACTTCCATTGTATCCTGTTTGTTTTTCCTACTATGAAAGTGAATGGTTACAGGTTTCCAGCTTTCTTCAAAGTATCTTTTTTTGTTTTCAACATAAAAAAATACACTCATAAAGGGCTGTAACCACTTGAGGGCGAGTAAATGTTCATTAAAAAAAAAAAGATGAAAACCTGTAACCATTGACTTGCATTGTAGGCTATTTGTTTATCCTACAATGAAAGTAGATGGTTACAGGATTTCAGCTTTCTTCAAGGTATCTTCTTTTGTGTTCAACAGAAAAATATAAATACTCATAAAGGGTTGGAACCACTTGAGGGTGAGTAAATAGTGAGTAAACTTCCACTGAAGAAAACTGAAAACCTGTAACCACTGACCTCCATTGGAGCCTATTTGTTTATCTTACTATGGAAGTCGATGGTTACATAAGTTTAGCTTTCTTTAAAGAATCTTGTGTTCAACAGAAAAAATAAAATAAATTATATATATATATACTCATAAAGGGTTGGAACAGCTTGAGGGTGAGTAAATGTTCAGAGAAGAAAGCTGAAAATATGTAACCATTGACATCCATTGTATCCTATTTGTTTATCCTACTTTAAAAGTCAATGGTTACAGGTTTCCAGCTTTCTTCAAAGTATCTTCTTTTGTGTTTAACAGAAAAAAATATACTCTTAAAAAGGTTGTAACCACTTGAGGGTGAGTAAATGTTCATTAAAAAAAGATGAAAACCTGTAACTATTGACTTCCATTGAAGGTTATTTGTTTTCCTACTATTAAAGTCAATGGTTACAGAATTTCAGCTTTCTTCAAAGTATCATGTGTTTAACAGAATATATATATATATATACACTCATACAGGGTTGGAACAACTTGAGGGTGAGTAAATGTTCAGTGAAGAACCTGTAACCATGTTTCCAGCATTCTTCAAAGTATCTTCTCGTGTTTAGCAGAAAAAAATACATATACTCAAAAAATGGGTTGAAACCACTTGAGGGTGAGTAAATATTGAGAAGATGTTCATTGAAGAAAGCTGAAAACCTGTAACCATTGACTTCCATTGTATCATATTTGTTTATCCTACTATGAAAGTCAATAGTTACAGGTTTCCAGCGTTCTTCAAACTGTCTTCTTTGGTGTTCAACAGAAAAAATACACTCATAAGGGGTTGTAACCACTGGAGGGTGAGTAAATAATGAGTAAATGTTCATTGAAGAAAGCTGAAAACATGCAACCACTGACTTCCATACAAGACCATTTGTTTTTCTTACTATGGAAGTGGATGGTTACAGGTTTCCAGCATTCTTCAAAGTATCTACTTTTGTGTTCAACAGAAAGAAATACACTCATAAAGGGTTGGAACCACTTGAGGGTGAGTAAATAGTGAGTAAATGTTAATGTTTGGGAGAACATTACCTGTTACAGTTACTCCAATCCAGTAGGTGGTGGAAGATCCACTTTAAAGTTGGTTTTACAACCTCCAGCTAAACAACAGAGGAAGGGGAAAAACAGAAAGAAGAAGAAAGACGGAGGTTTACTCGTCTTTTTCTATACTGCAGATCATATAAACATTATGTGGATCCCTGCTGATGGATGTCAGGACATTTACTGAGGAGATTTTAGCTGAGGACTTCATCCTGCTGCTTCAGCTTGAGGTTTGATTTCACATCAAATCTTATTAACGTTAACGTTAGATAAATCCTTCCTAAGATCAGCAAGCAGCTCACTTGATGCTGACAGCTAGATTTATTAATGATATATAGTTAGTATATTGTTATAAATGATGGCTGTCAGCCTCTGGTTTGACCTTCTGATGTGTTGCTAGCATCGTGTGAGGGAAAGTGAAAGCTGTGGTGTACTTTGCGTTTATGACAGGGCATAAAAACAGACATGTTTGCTGTACAAAGTGACGCAGACTTTACATTTATGCCATTATTATTTACAATTTTAATTGAAATCCAAAAGACAAAACAAGTATTGTTAATGCTAATCATACGCGTCCACTGAATTAACGTTGCTATCCTAAATTTGACATTTTGATGCTTGACTCCCTTTTGAAAAACTGCACTTAAAATGTCCACTTAATAGTCTTCAAAGTGTCATACTTGACAAAAAACACCTTTATATTATAACTTTACTCGGGTATAATTAAAGTACACATTCATGGCTGCTTTAAATGGCATTTAGTGCTACATGCTAAAGCTAATCTGAAGAACTATTTTAACTGAGGTGTGGCATGTTCAATATTGCATCTGACGTTAATAAATTACCCTATACATGTTTTTAATTGCAACGAAATTGCATTACTAATGTGCAACTATATTTCAATACTGCTAAAATGTAAATTCAAATGACATTACATAATTTATTCAGCATAAATCCTGTCATTAAGTTGGATAGTACACAATTACATTTAGAAAACTGAAAATGATTTATAAAGCAACATGTCGAATACAAAACACTTAGTTAAATTGTGTATTGTATAAATTTAAAATGTAATATATTATTTTTTAATTGCGAATAACATTAAATAATTGTCTGAAAGCGTTAAATTCAGTTTGCACTTTTGTATAATCATCTTAGGAATGTTTTTGATAACACTTTTACAGTATGTGACACATGCTAAATGTTAGTTAATGTATTTACTTACATACGCCTCAATTGAATTAACGTTACTATCCTAAATTTGACATTTTGATGCTTGTCACCCTTGTAAAATACTGCAGAAGTGCACTTAAATGTCCACTTAACAGTCTTCAAAGTGTCATACTTCACAAAAAAACACCTTTATATTATAACTTTACTCGGGTAAAATTGAAGGACACATTCATGGCTGCTTTAAATGGCATTTAGTGCTACATGCTAAAGCTAATGTGAAGAACTTTTAACTGAGGTGTGGCATGTTCAATATTGCATCTGACGTTAATATAATATAAATGCACATTTAAATGACATTATATATTTTATTCAGCATAAATCCTGTCATTAAGTTGGATTGTACACAATAATATTTCAAAAACCGTAAATCAAAAACCGTAAATGATTTAAAAAACAACATGTAGAATACAAAACACTTAGTTAAATTGCGTAATATATACATTTAAAATGTAATATATTATTGTTTAATTGCCAATAACATTATATAGTTGTCTGAAAGCGTTAAATTCAATTTACACTTTAGTATAATCATCTTAGGAATGTTTTTGATAACACTTTAAAATATGTGACACATGATTAATGTTAGTTGATATATTTACTTACAGACTGAATGCATGCGCTTTTTAGTTTTTCTGCAACGATATATAGTGCGATATGAATACAATTTGACCAGATAGTCTTAATATTGCTATTTTGAAAAGAAATCTTGAATTTAGATGCATTTAGCTAAAGATAGTGAGACCCCATCTGATTGCTTAAGTTTAAATAAACAACCTATGCATAAAATAAATGCATTTTTTTTACACCTCAGATACGTACACTCACTGGCCACTTTATTAGGTACACCTTACTAGTACCGGATTGGACCCCTTTTGCCTTCAGAACTGCCGTAATCCTTCATGGCTTAGATTCAACAAGGTACTGTAAATATTCCTCAGAGATTTTGCTCCATATTGAGATGATAGCGTCACAGAGTTGCTGCAGATTTGTCGGCTGCACATCCATGATGTGAATCTCCCATTTCACCACATCCCAAAGGTGCTCTATTGGATTTAGATCTGGTGACTGTGGAGGCCATTTGAGTACAGTGAACTCATTGTCATGTTTATGAAACCAGTCTGAGATGATTCACGCTTTATGACATGGCAGGTTATCCTGCTGGAAATAGCCTAAATCCCCATTCTGATGCTCGATTTGAACTGCAGAAGGTCGTCCTGACCTTGTCTACATGCATAAATGCATTGAGTTACTGCCATGTGATTGGCTGATTAGAAAGTTGCGTTGGACAGGTGTACCTAATAAAGTGGCCGGTGAGTGTATAGTGCGTATGCTATTATTGTGATAGTGATAATTCTGTGATATATTGTGCTTTTTGATCACTAAAGTGTTTTAGTTGTCCTTGAAGTAATCATCCAAACTCTGGTTCGCAGCACAATGTCAGTTTCGGTGGAAAAGAGGAGCGGGTGGTTTCCTCCAGACTGGGATGACGACGAACGGATGTCTTTCTTATTCTCGGCCTTTAAAGAGAACCGAGATGTGGACTGCACCGACTGGGATGGGAAGATCGACTTCTGGAGCCCGCTGATCATCGAGCACTGCAGGAGATGCGGATCTGTGTGTGTTAATCTGCAGGATCTGAATGAAAATTTCAGAAGAAAGGGCTCAGTTCCTCTGGGCTTGAGTACTGTCATCCAGAGCATGATCAGGTGAGAGAATAACAGTATTTTTATTTATATATTTACAGTTGAAGACAGAATTATTAGCCCGCTGTATGTAGTCTCTTCCCAATTTCTGTTTTCAGAACTTTTCTAAACATAATAGCTTTAATAACTCATTTCTAATAAATGAAGTTATTGTATAACAGTGGTTTGTTCTGTAGACTATTGAAACAAATATTGCTTAAAGGGGCTAATAATATTGACCTTAAAAGGGTTCAAAAAAATTGAAAACTGCTTTTATTCTCGACGAAATAAAACAAATAAGACTTTCTCCAGAAGAAAAAATATAAAAATTTTACTGGAGGGTGAATAATTTTGACTCATTATGGACAGTATAATAAGTCTTCATATATACTGTGGTGTCACAAAATGTCAACAACACAAATAATTAAGTTAAATTATAACATAAATAATTAAATAATTCAAAAATAAGTTGGCATTATAACATTAACAAATTAATGAATTGAATAACCTAAAATAAAACGGCATTATAACAAATGCAATAAAGTGGCATAATAAATAAGTAAATAAAATGGCATTATAATGCAAATAATTAAATTGAATTCAATGAAACTGCATCATAACGAAATTATTTCAATTAATTTATGTTCTCATTTATATTGTGGTGTCACAAAAATGTTGTTTATGGTAATACTTTTTCAGAATGTAACATAACATAACATAAATTAAAATGCATAACATAAAATTGAAAATAAAACGGCATTATAACATAAATTTAAAAACAAAGGGAATACAGACAGACATTACACATTATAGACAGAATGTCACCTTGGAATTATAAGGTTTTATCTGCGTTCTGAATAATTTGGGATATTGAGCTTCAAAGTTTTTGCATTCCATAGCAAACAGTATGTCTGTAACATTTCTTTAAAAATGTTTACAAATATGAAAATGTAAACAACTAATAAAAACATCCCATAATGTAAATAAGTTGTCATTTAATAAGAATGTCAATAACTCAATTTTGACAAAAATGTCAGAGAGAACCTTGTAATTCTAAAGTGACGAGACAGACAGATAGATAGATAGATAGATAGATGCACAGACAGACCGACAGACAGACCGACAGACCGACAGACCGACAGACCGACAGACAGACAGACAGACAGACAGACAGACAGACAGACAGACAGACAGACAGATAGATAGACAGACAGACAGACAGACAGACAGACAGACTGATTGACGGACGGACGGACGGACGGACAGATAGACAGATACACAGACAGACAGACAGACAGACAGACAGACAGACAGACAGACAGACAGACAGACAGACAGACAGACAGACAGGTAGATAGATAGATAGATAGATAGATAGATAGATAGATAGATAGATAGATAGATAGATAGATAGATAGATAGATAGATAGATAGATAGATAGATAGATAGATAGATAGACAGACAGATACACAGACAGACAGACAGACAGACAGGTAGGTAGATAGATAGATAGATAGATAGATAGATAGATAGATAGATAGATAGATAGATAGATAGATAGATAGATAGATAGATAGATAGATAGATAGATAGATAGATAGATTGATTGACAAACAGACTGATTGATTGACAGACAGACAGACAGACAGACAGACAGACAGACAGACAGACAGACAGACAGACAGACAGACAGACAGACAGACAGACAGACAGACAGACAGATAGATAGATAGATAGATAGATAGATAGATAGATAGATAGATAGATAGATAGATAGATAGATAGATGGATTGATGGATGGATGGATGGATGGATGGATAGATAGACAGACAGACAGACAGACAGACATACAGACAGACTGATTGATTGACAGACAGACAGACAGACAGACAGACAGACAGACAGACAGACAGATAGATAGATAGATAGATAGACAGACAGACACACAGATAGATACACAGATAGATAGACAGACAGACAGACAGACAGACAGATAGATAGATAGATAGATAGATAGATAGATAGATAGATAGATAGATAGATTGATTGACAAACAGACTGATTGATTGACAGACAGACAGACAGACAGACAGACAGACAGACAGACAGACAGACAGACAGACAGATAGATAGATAGATGGATGGATGGATGGATGGATGGATGGATGGATAGATAGACAGACAGACAGACAGACAGACATACAGACAGACTGATTGATTGACAGACAGACAGACAGACAGACAGACAGACAGACAGACAGACAGACAGACAGATAGATACACAGATAGATAGACAGACAGACAGACAGACAGACAGACAGATAGATAGATAGATAGATAGATAGATAGATAGATAGATAGATAGATAGATAGATAGATAGATAGATAGATAGATAGATAGATAGATAGACAGACAGACACACAGATAGATACACAGATAGATAGACAGACAGACAGACAGACAGACAGACAGACAGACAGACAGACAGACAGATAGATAGATAGATAGATAGATAGGTAGATAGATAGATAGATAGATAGATAGATAGATAGATAGACAGACACACAGATAGATACACAGACAGATAGACAGATAGACAGATAGATAGATAGATAGATAGAGAGATAGATAGATAGACAGACAGACAGACAGATCCTCCTAAAATACAGTGTCTGATAGTCTGTGTATGTTTTCTGTGGATTGAGCGTGTTTTCTTGTCCTTCAGGAGTGGGAAGGTACAGAAGGAATCCGACTTTGCTGCAAACGTGGACTCGGGCTGGCTGTCGTGGGGTGTTGGACTCTTGTTAGTCCGGCCTCTGAAATGGACCCTGTCGGCTCTGCTGGGCAGTGGGAGAGTCCCGCTGGAGGAGTCCTTCGTTGTCATCGAACTAGTCAAAGTAAGTGTGTCTGCAGTCAAAACCACAGCTTGAAAAACAACAATATATACAGCTGAAGTCAAAATTGTTCGCCCTCCTTTGTTTTTGTTTTTTTTGTTTTTTAAATATTTTACAAATGATGTTGAACAGATTCAGGAATTTTTCACAGTATTTCCTATAATATTTTTTTCTTCTGGAGAAAGTCTTATTTGTTTTATTTCGGCTAAAATAAAAGCAGTTTTTAATTTTTTTAAGAAAAACGTTTTAAGGTCAACATTATTAGCCTTCTTAAGCAAACTTTTTTTTTTTGATTGTCCATGATTTGACAATTTAGACTTGACTTGAATTTAGTGTTTATGTAATTAGTTACAAATTAATTCTAGTTAAGTTAATGTAATTAAATGACTTACAAATATGTAATTGATTATATAAATTGTAATGTCTTAAACACTTAAACTTAGAAAATTTTTTAAAAACACCTGGAAATATGTTTGTAGATATCATTTTATTCAGTATATTTTGTAAATGCAGCAAGGTTAATTTATTCATTCATTTTCATTTGGCTTAGTCCCTTATTTATCAGGGGTTGCCACAGTGGAATGAATCGCCAACTATTCCAGCATATGTTTTATGCAGCGGATGCACTTCCAGCGACAACCCAGTGCTGGGAAACACCCATACACTCTCTGTATAACCACCGAGCCATTGTGCTGCCCCATGCAGCAAGGTTATTGTTGCAAAAAAAATTGTATGTGAAGTGTTGTATTTCAGTGCGTACAAACGGAAATTAATAAAATATAATAGCAAAAAAAAACCTGGAGTCCACAGCGCATGCAGGTAGTTATGGGTCAAGGCTGATTGTAATGAAAGCTGTATTTCACTTGTAGGAAAAGGCTGCAGAGCTTTTAGCGGCATATCGGGGCTCTGCTTTATCAGCGCGCTCTCTGCTGTCTTTCCAAGAGCTGCGTTCTCTCTCGTCTCACATCTGTCCTGACGAAAGCACACTCTGCATGGCTCTGCTGCAGCTCCAGAGAGAGAAACACGTCACCGTCTCGCTCCACGAAGGAGAGAAGGTCAGTCTGTGTGTTCATTTATGAAGGGAAAATCGTAGATAATAACGTAGGCTTTCAGTGACTCTCTGTGTGCTCATTCAGAAGTTTGGGGTCGGTATGATTTTTGACTCAAATAATACTTTTATTCAATATAATGCTTATTTAAATTTAAATTTATCAGACAGGCCCGGATTGGCCAATCGGGAGGACCGGGAGAGTTCCCGGTGGGCCGGTCCATTTTTTGGCTGCGAGGGCCGGTGTTTCTAGCTGCTTGCGCTCTCAGCAGTCGCAATTTTTTTTCTCATTTATTTATTTATTTGACCATAGCCTCACTCTTTTTATTCATTATTTTGCAGCAGCTTCGCTCTTCTTATTTATTGTCTCACAGCCCCATGAGCAAAATGCAGCCTGGATGGTAATGATAATCTAACTTTCATTCCGGCCACATAATTGTAACAGCGCCATTGTGGTCCAGTGGTCAGCACGTTGCGTTACGATGTCGTCGATCCATGTTCGAATCTCACCTGAGTAAATCTTTTTTTTTTTTTTCATTTTTATTGTTAAGACATATAAAACTGTAAGGTTGTTGAACATTTGAAGTTTTAAAGCAGCTGTTCTCTTGAAAAAGGAGTGATAGTGTCATTAGAAACTGAATCGGAAATGACCTCATTTTAATATAGTCAGTCGTGAACTGAGGTGGGCCGCTCCAATGCTTGAAACTCCAGGGCTGAAAAGGAGTCCCACTCCGGCCCTGTTATCAGATGTGACATTTATAAATTTACACAATAAGAATATACATAAATATATAAATGAAAACAAAAACAAAAAGGAAACAGCTGATTTTAGACCACATAAAAAAAAAAAGACCAAAAAAAAAAATCATTTAAAAAATATTTAATGGAACAATATTAAGTGGATTGTTGATTTGGATGTTGTGTATGAATTTTGTATTTTAATGTTTTTATTAGTCTTTGTTGTTGTGTATTAATGTAATTTTGTGTTATCTTCGATGGACCCCAGGAAGAATAGCCACTACCTTGGCTATTACTACCCAAGTTTTTAGCTAAATTAATTCACGTCTCCTCCTGAAGTGACGTGCGATGCATTGAACACTGTTTTCCAGCCGCTGCTGCGCTTCATTTTCGTAATGTATAGTTTGTCTAAAGCAGGGAAACAATCAGCCAGCGCAGTCGTCCCTCCAGAGTAAAAGGTTTTGTTTACCTGCGGGAGTTCACTGGCATTTTCCCGCACGTCAATTCTGACCAATCAATAAGCAGTTTAGGAAATATGTTCAACAACAGCTGGCCAATGAGAGATGTGGATTTTGTCAGATGACTGCATTTTGGTTCGTTTCAACTAGTTCGGACTAAAGCCAGCAGTGTGGTGTGAAAGCGACCCAAAGACGGCAGAAGATGCAACAATGTATCATTTATTACCCTTGGAGCAGACCAAATGAAGCGAACTACAGATGTGAAAGCACCCTAAGCCTTAGCTGGATATTTCACTTCACTTAGATCTGTGTTACACACTACATGGAAGCTCATTTTCGAAAACCCACAATAGGGGCTCTTTGAAATCATGAGCAGCTTTAGTACTTGTTTGGGTTCGGATTGCTCAGCTCTGATTAAACTTTTACCCATGTCTCCGTATAGCTGGTGAAATTCAGTCAGGCGGGACAGGGCCGCGTGTCTCCTGTGAGCGAGGTGGACTTGGGAATCTACCAGCTCCAGTGCAGCGAGAAGCTTCTGGAGGAGCGCGTGGAGGCTCTGGGACACGAGGCCGAAAAGTGAGACTTTTCATCCGGTTATCGTGGCATGATGGGTAATTATGATGGTACTGCATCTGATGCATGTGTTTAAAACCTAGGTGCAAGCAGCAGGCAAAATCGCTGCTTAAAGAGGGGAAGAAATCACAGGTATACACTCACTTATACAGCTTATTTATTCATTTATGATTATTAGTTATTAATTCCGGCTTTCTCCGTCCACAGGCCCTGAGGTGTTTACGTGGGAGCAAACGGGTGGAGAAGAAAGCGGATCGTCTGTTTGCTCAGCTTGAAACAGTGAAGGGGATCCTGGACAGAATAGCAAACTCCCAGACCGACCGCCTGGTGAGACGCACAGATTATCTGACAGTCTGGTGTGAACAACAACACATGCTGTCGACAGACAACACTCTATATCACCCATGATTCATCACTTCACTTGCATTCACGCCATCTGATTGCACTTTTCTCCTTTCTGCATTTAATGTCTACACTTGAAGTCCCCATGAGGTGCTTTGAAATGTGCATTTTTTTATTTGATGTTTGACGTAATCTCAGGTGAAACATAGGGTGGGATATAGGCCCCGTTTACTCTAATGCGTTTAGTTTGAAAACGCATAAGTTTTGCTATGGTTACGCCATCCGTCCACACTACACCGGAGTTTTAGCGCAGAAAACGGAGCGTTTTGGAAACGCTGGAGAGGCCGTTTTCATTCTGAAACGCTGCTGCTCTGTCTCAGTGTGGATGGGGGAAAACGGAGACATCTGTAAACGGAGGCGGGGCTGCTGAGATTCGCTACCTGATTGGGGCTTTTGTGTTATTGCGTATCCCTCCCTTATTCGTCAAGCCCCTATCACATGACTGTAACACATGGCTTTAATAATAATAATAATTCCTTACATTTATATAGCGCTTTTCTGGGCACTCAAAGCGCTTTACACAATGGGGGGGATCTCCTCATCCACCACCAGTGTGCAGTATCCACCTGGATGACGCGACGGCAGCCATTTTGCGCCAGACCGCACACCACACACCAGCTGATTGGTGGAGAGGAGACAGAGTGATGAAGCCAATTGAAGATGGGGATGGTTAGGAGGCCATGATGGGCAGAAGTCAGTGGGCAGATTTGGCCAGGATGCCGGGGTGAAACCCCTACTCTTTTTCAAAAGACATCCTGGTATTTTTAACGACCACAGAGAGTCAAGACCTCGGTTTAACGTCTCATCCGAAAGACGGCGCTCACTGAGCAGTATAGCGTCCCCGTCACTATACTGGGGCATTAGGACCCACACAGACCGCAGGTTGGGCGCCCCCTGCTGGTCTCACTAACACCACTTCCGGCAGCAACCTAGCTTTCCCATGTGGTCTCCCTTCCAGGTACTGACCGGGCGCAGCCCTGCTTAGCTTCAGTGGGCGACCATGTGAGAGTTGCAGAGAGCTAGCTTAACGCTACCGGAGACGACAGACCAGCCTTCACTGTAAACAACAACATGGACACAGACATGGGAGCGTTGTTTGCACTATTGTCTGTTTTAGGCAGCATTGTGCAGTTATTCATTTGTTATGTTTAATAACAACTCGACCTTGTCATCTGTCCACAAAAATACCTCTCTTGCTTTCTTTGCCATCGCGTTCATTGTTCAAACTGCGTTTGTTGACTAACAATAACCAAATGCAGAGCGAGACACATGCTTCCTGTTTATACTAGAATGCCCAGAGTGTGAGAATGGTCACGTGATATACGTTTTTGGTGGCCTAGTGTGGACGGAGATATGTTCAGAGACGCTAGGTGAAACGCTAGTGTGGGCGCAGATCGTTTTTGATCTAAAACGCCGTTTTAAAACTAAAACGCACTAGTGTAAACAGAGCCTTAGAGTAGCTCCTCCACCAGAAATGGTTTCAAATGCTTATTAATAACAACAGGAATTACACCTTTAATCTAAAGCTTGTTTTTTGACCATTTTTGATATTAGAGTGAATATTAAGGACAAACTCACTAACAGAACAACAAAAAAAGGCATTTAAACAGACTTTATTCCTTTTCTCGGTGCCGCTGAATACATTTATAATCTGTATTTCCTGCATTTTGAGCAGCTGTAAACTCTCCGTTGGCATACATAGCTGCTTGCTTTTAAAAAAAATTTGCTCTGCTTTTAGTTTCCCTGCCTCATGTTTCCAAAATATATATACATACACTCGAGAATCTTTCCAGTACCTTGTTGAATCTATCCCACAAAGGATTAAGGCAGTTTTGAGGGCAAAACAGGCTCCAACACTGTACTAGTAAGGTGTACCTAATAAAGTGGCCGCAGAGTGTAATTTGTTACAGGCTTAATTGTAGTGAGATTACAACAATGATAAAAATTTCCCTCATTTTTGAGTTCATCCAAGCTTCTATTATGCTTTCTATGTATGTGTGGACTCTTATTTGAATATGGGAGTAAGCAGTTTTGTGAAGCAGGCAGCCATGCAAGACCACAGAGTGTTCACAGTTCATTAGAAAGCAAAATGCAGGATATACGGATTAAAAATGCATTCATAAGCCACCCTGAAGAGGCATAAGATCTGTTTAAATGTATCTTATGTTGGTTTAATGTATATATTGTAAAATTTGATGTGTATTATTGTAATGAGGCAACAGACATTTGTAGACTGCTGAATATGAATTGTTTATTGCGTTTATACGTTTATGCGTCAAGTCATATCACTAAGCTCTTACTGTGATTTTTCTAGACTCAAAGGTTGTTGATAGTAATTTCTGCCTGTTTTCATATACATTAAAACCACATTCATAGGCTTAGTCCCTTATTTATCAGGGGTGACCACAGCGGAATGAACCGCCAACTATTCCAGCATAAGTTTTACATAGTGGATGCCTATCCAGTCACAACCTAGTACTGGGAAACACCCATACACTTTCACTTTCACACACACTCATACACTACGGCCAATTTAGTTAACCTAATTCACCCATAGCGCATGTGTTTGGACTGTGGGGGAAACCAGAGCACCCTTCTTGTTGTGAGGCAACAGTGCTGACCACAGAGCCACTGTGCTGCCATTAAAACCACAAAATACTCTATAAATATGTCTCTCTCAGGGTGCTTTCACACCTGTGAATCGATTCAGTTGTTCCGAAACAGAGATTAAATTGTTACATTGTTGCTCTTTGCTCTTGGAGCGGTTCACTTTCACACTGCAAAGTTTCTAATCGGACCAAAAGAGCTAAAACAAGTCACGTGTGAGTAAACTCTCCTTACATTGGTCAGAGTGTCAGGGTTTATTTTGCAGCGTCCCGCTCAGCTGTCAGGAGAGGTGGTGGTTTGGTGGTGATTGACAGGGTGCGCGCGCGTGATGTGTCTGAGGAGAGACGCGGTGGGGAGGGGTGAGAAGGGTGCGCGACGATGCCTATTTGAGGACCTGGAGGGAGACGCGAGATTACCGGGAGATCATCACTCGTTTGCGGGCATCCGGAGACGCGCGAAACTTCCCGCCCTACTCATAATTCTCTTTTCATATAGCCGTAAGCCTATTACATATCCATAAAACACTGTGATATAACCGCGCTCGGATCGGATCGCTTTCTCACTGCAATCGAACCGCTCCAGGGTTCGTTTCAATCGAGTCGAGACCACCTCATTCAAGCGATCTCGGAGCGATTACTTTGGCGCGGAACAGAGCGCGATTGCCCTGTTCACATATGCCAATCGAACCGCGCTAACTGGGCAAACGAGATACGTTCCGAAACAAAAGTGTAGGTGTGAAAGCACCCTCAGTCTATTTTGTTTATTATAAATATATTTTAGCCTATATTTCATCCACAACACAACTCTGGAGCAAAAAAGGTTACTGTGGTAGCATAAAATGGCAACATTCTTTCCTTCTAGCTAAAATAAACCATCAGTTAACAAGTTATCTACTCGATTTGTATTATTATTTTATGACAAATATTAGTATTATTATTTTGTATTTCAGAGTACATCACCTTGTGTGCGTTTGTGTGAGTGTCAAGCACTGACATGAGAGCGTATTAATATTCATGACCCTTCCAAATAAGGTCAAAACCAAGAATATCTTTTAGTTTAGTGCTAGGAAAAACACTTGTGGAGAATGTGTGCACTCAGCCAAGACACATACAGTCTATGTAGATATCAAATTAACATTTTGTTTCAATACATTCAATATGTGTGTGTTAATGTTACTTAATGTTATGATACAGGTGATGCAGGCATACCAGGCAGGTGTGGCGGCTCTGAGAATCTCACTGAAGGGTGTGACTGTGGAGCGAGCAGAAAACCTGGTTGATCAGATACAGGAGGTGATTTATGGGGACTTATGCTGTAGTAGTTTTGCCATACTTTAAAAGACTGTCTTCATTTTCCCATTCTTGCCTTTTTGCACAGCTGTGCGACACTCAGGATGAAGTAAACCAGACTCTGGCCAGTGGGGCGCCGGATGCTGGTAGGTTTTTCACTATGCTAATGGACGAATTTAAAGCTACAAAGGATATTGCTTTGATGTGGTCTGTTTATCAGTGTTATTTCTTGTTTTTGTCGTAGTATCTTGGGGTTAATTTGTAGTATTGGCAACCAAAACACACTGAAAATTTGTGTGTTGACAATTATTCAAGCAGACAATTATTTTTTTATTTTAATTTGACTTTGTTTTGCAACATTTCATGAATGAATTCATTTTAATAAACACACAATTGGCATCTTATTATTATTATTTTTTTGCAACATTTCATGAGTTAATTTGTTTTTTTAAATGCAGAAAATTAATTTTTTATTTCGTCACAACATTTCCTGAGTTAGTTCATTGAGCTTTTTAATTTTAATTTTAATTTTATTTTATTTAGCAACAACATTTCATGACTGAATTAGTTTTGCTAAACGCAGAAAATGAATTTTTTATTTTATTTTGCAACAACATTTCATGAATGAATTCATTTTAATAAACACACAATTATCATTTTATTTATTTATTTTGCAACATTTCATCAGTGAATTTGTTTTGCTAAATGCAGGCGATTATTATTTATTTTAATTTATTTTGTATAATTTTATTTTGCAACATTTCTTGAGTGAACTCATCTTACTAAATGCAAACAATTAATATTTTATTTTTTATTTTTTTATTTTAGCAACATTTCATTCAATAATTTTAATAAACACACAATTGATATATATATATATATATATATATATATATATATATATATATATATATATATATATATATATATATATATAATTTTTTATTTTGCATCATTTCATGAGTAAATTTGTTTTGCTAAACGCAGACAATTAATATTTATATTTTAAAAATATTAAAATTAATTAATTAAATTAATTAATAATTTAATAAATATTAAATTAATTAAAATTTATATTTATTTGGTAACAACATTTCTTGAATTAATTCATTTTAATAAACACATAATTAATATTCATTAATTCATTTTCTTATCGGCTTATTCTTTTTATTAATCCGGGGTCGCCACAGCGGAATGAACCACCAACTTATCCAGCAAGTTTTTACGCAGCGGATGCCCTTCCAGCCACAACTCATCTCTGGGAAAACAATTAATATTGATATTTATTTATTTTGTGAATTTGTTTTGCAAAACGTAGACGATTAATATTTTATTTAATTAATTTTTTGCAATTTTATTTTATTTTGCAACATTTCATAAGTGAATTCGTTTCGATAATTGCAGACAATTAATATTTTATTTTACTTTGCAGCAACATTTCATGAACGATTTCATTTTAATAAACACACAATTGATTTTTTTATTATTTTGCAATAAAAAAAATGCAATAAAATAATAGATAAACACAGACAATTATTTTATTTCATTTCCCAACAACATTTCATGAGTGAACTCATTTTACCATTGTCATTTTTTCCTTGTGGCCCAAATTGAAGAACTAGAAACTAATTTGGCTTTATTTCCAACAAATTAATGCAAATAAAGCTTGCCAAAGTACTTTCCATAAAAAAATGGCAGACTTTGCAAGCTTGTATTATTCATTATTGAATGGCAATAATAATTGTATTTTTTTTTAATAAAAAAATATAAATCTTAAATAAAAAAAATAAAACATAAACCACACAAGAAAGCAAAAAACCCAGCAGGGTGTGTGTAGTCACTAGTAATAGTAACTGTGTGTCGATCTGGAAGTAGCTGGAAGTAAATTCAATGTTTACTATGAAGTTGCATTCATAATGCTGCTTGTTTTTCTGATAGGAGAGGATTCGGAGGACTTGGAAGAGGAGCTGAAGTCATTAATGGAGAAAAGTGTCCCAGAAAACGATCTGTTCCCAGCAGTCCCGACACACCCCATTACTCCTCCGAGGAAAACGGATCTCCCAGATGCTGCTTTTGTCCAGTTTCTGCCCTCTGTGCCTAATCCTGGTATGAACATCACAGACGAGGAGCTGGACAGGGAACTACGTCGACTTACAGTCTCGGATAAAGGTTAGCCAGCATTAACTAATGGAGCCGTATGGACCATTTCCACTGAGTAATACAGTACTGTACGGGTCGGTACGGGTCACTTTAATCAGGCTTGCATTTCCACTGCCAAATGTTACCAATGGTACCCTTTTGGTAAATGTTGTGCACGACAGAAAGTTTCAGTCGACGTCATTCTCGCCAAAGTTATTTAGTTAATGAAAACAAACAAAAAAGGAAAACTAAAATGTAAATAATTGTCGTTAACTGAAATACAAACAAAAGCAAGAGTTTTTTCGCTTTTAGGGACCATTTGACAGTGGAAACAACCATATTCAAGAGTTCACACTTAGCTGATAATTAATAAAGGGCATTTTGGCATGCTGTCCCGGGAGAGAGCCCTGAGCTCGTAATGTCCTCGAGCCCGGGGCTCCCTCCCGTTAGAAGGGTGAGAGGGGAGTTTGAGCTCAGGTAGGTCTCGAGAACTCCCCTGCTTGTCGCCGTGTGAGAAGTGTAAACTAAGGTTGTCTTAGGTGATGATTTGGTTTAGTCGATTGGCTATGGTTTATGTTTTTGGACGGTGGGAGGAAACCTGGGTACCCGGGGGAAACCCACGCGAACACGGGGAGAACAGGCAAACTCCGCACAGAAACACCAACCAGCCCGATAGGAGGTTGGACAAGCGGTGTTCTTGCTGTGAGGCTACAGTGCTAGCCACTGGGCCACCGTGTAGCCCTATCGGAAAAGGGGGAGGAAGTAGGGGTGAGGGGGGGGGTGGGGCTTCAAGACGAAGATAACTGGAGTGAAAAACTCTGGTTATTTATAATGCTTCCGTAATCATCTAATGAGGAGCCAGCAGTGTTGATCATAAGCACGTGATCCTCTCGAAATTAGTTTATAAATAAACCGCACAAAGCGTAACGAACTGAATCATATCGTACCACTCAGTGGAAACGGGCCATTATTGTAAAGTGTGTCCAATAAGGATCTAATTGTTTTATTCCTTGTAATACTCAATTATAGTTTTATAATGGTAAAAATAAATCACTTATTATTTTTCTCTTCTCAGGTTTGCCAAGAGAAAGCGTTTCGCCTCAGAGGAGACTTGAACCTGCGCAGTGATCATTTCAGCACAAGAAAGCACTTAAATGGGTTAATCGTTGTCCACGAAAGAAAGCCATCAGATAACGTACAGTACATGTGTGTCTATCGAGTCCTCATGACAAGCCCTTATTCATGTTTGTAATGTTCATCTTTGTTTTTAAAGAACGTTTTAAGAGTGGCCTTTTTGAGTTTGTAAAGTCTGTACAATGTATTATTCTAATAAAACCACAAATTATGATGCCAAATACAGAAAGTGCTGTGCGCATTATTCACTCAGATACTGTGTGTGTTCTGGTCTGAAGTAGATTTTTTTAAAGGGCCATGAAGCCCCCTCGTTTCAGCAGGGTGTTTTCACACCTCTACTTTGGAAAAATTAAGGAAAGTGGGCGTGTCCAGCTCTGTTTAGGGGGGAGTGTCGGAGGAGCAAAAGAGGGAGGGTCTGTAAAAATTAGCATAAAAAGGGGAGTGTCTGTCACAAAATGCGGTGAAAATCCTACAGGACGGTAAGATTGATTGTGGTGCTAACACTTTTACACTCTGTGTAATAGTTTGATACGAACTAACTTTGCCATCTGAATAAACAAAGAGCACTGGTCGCTCACTTACCAAATCTGTAGAGACGGAACAATCAACACCAACTGGAGCCGCGTCTTTATTAAGAGGAGACGAGCAGCAAATCCGGATCTTACCATGTGCAGATGAGAAAAGCTCGGTTTGAATTTAGTCTTACCTATGCATTAATTCAGGAGACTCAGAGACGTAATAAGGCACTTCCAGGTACAGACATCTAGTCTACACGTTGGAATACACGCTAAGATCTCATGGCCGTGACGCAGCTTCAAACCGGAAGTACGAATTTGCTCGAAATTACGCAAAAACAACCCATTTACACTTATTAGTGACATATATGTGTCTTAATAGTGTTTTTAGCAGCAAATATGACTGTCAACAGCTCAACAAATGTGTTTTGGTGTTTTGTGACCCTTTAATGAACCAATAACCTAAAAACATCATCTAAAATATAAATTTCGTTCTTATTCATTAGAAAGTGATATTTTTTGTGGTTCTAAAATAATATTATAGCTCATATAAAAAAATTTTTGTTGATTATATTTATTCAGTGGGACAATAACAAGTTATAAACAATAGATGGGGTTATTTCGATATTATAATAAGCATAATGTACATGTAATTCGTCTTCATAATAAGCATTAAAATGTAAAATGCTGACCGCAACATGCTCAGAGTTGACTGAAGTAAGTTAATCATCATTTGCATAACCTGTAAATTTGAGTTAATCCACATAGAGAAGTGAAGCATTTAATATTTCTGTAGTACGGCTAAAATAATGCACAAAAATCATACACAACGTAAATTTCCAAAGCCAATATTTATTTATTTATTATTTATTGCATAAAAAAATTTAATCACGTGTCACTTGTCCGTTCAATTCGTACAGGGTCAATATGTTGGTAAAGCCTAGATAGGATACAGCTGCGGATACACACTTCAATTTAGCAGCATCATTTTTGTACCACATAACAGTAATTATTA